>NW_024730064.1:0-155000 GCF_018991925.1 Homarus americanus | reverse complement strand
TTGGGAAGCTCTCAGAGTAAAGTTGTAGAGTCAGCGCGCGCGGTGGTTGTGCCCTTGCTGCCCGCACGCACGAAATAACCAATCTATATTCATAGCCCGGCGAGAGAAGAGGTTGGCTATCTTAGACACCATCGCTAGGGGATGCGCCGCACACACACACACACACACACACACTCTTTGCTTCTTATTTCTCCTCTTTTTACTCTTCCTCCTTCCTCTTGCGGCGGTAAATACACGCGTAACTCTATCCCTAATAATTACCCGTTGGTGCGGATGGCGCTGGAAGGATAGGCAAGGCGAGAGAGGAAAGAGCCTGGCCCAAGAACAGGAGAAAAGGAAACATGTTTTGGTGGGTGAGTAGAATCATACGCCCGGCACCACCACCACCAGTGGCAGCGTCGGTGGTGGCAGGTCTCTTCTCCTCTCTCTCTCTCATCTCTCTCACTCTCTCTCTCTCTCTCATCTCTCTCACTCTCTCTCTCTCTCCCATCTCCCTCTCTCCCCGCGCCGTCTTGTGGGAGAGCTGGCGGCCCCTCCAACACAAACGTCTTGGCGAAATAATGTTTGGGAGATGATGCTACCGAGGTGATGCTCGCTCGTGCACACACACACACACACGTACACAGAAATACGTACATGTAGAAAATGACACACACATACACACATAGAAATAAGCACACACACTGATAAATAAATACAAACACACACACACACACACACACACACAGACACACACGTTTCTGTTTACTGCCATTGAGAGAGAGAGAGAGAGCATTGTGCATATGTGTGTATGAGTATGTCTGCGTGTGTGTGTGTGTGTGTGTGTGTGTGTGTGTGTGTGTGTGTGTGTGTGTTCTTAAAAAATAAATGAAAACAAGCTAAAATTAACACTGATTAATTATATGCTAAATCTTACACTGTTGAATTAACTAGACACTAATACTTGCATGGATTATATAAATGTTTCGTTATATGGAGGGAAAAAGTCCGTTATACGGAGAGAAAAAGTCCGTTATATGGAGAGAAAAAGTCCGTTATACGGAGGGAAAAAGTCCGTTATATAGAGGGGAAAAGTCCGTTATATGGAGGTTTCACTGTACTCTCACCCAGTGTCTACGGGAAGTACTTGTCATCATGGGAGCCTCAAATTGAACTTCATTTCAGAGAGGCGGCACCCGGCAGACAGCGAATAATGGTAGCGGACGGAGGGCAGATCTTAGGCACGATACAAGTTGAAAATCTACCTCTATCTTACCTGGATCTTGTGGGGTCATATCAAGGCCCCAGTGTTGCCACGATACTGCTTTGGGAACGTGTGTGTGTGTGTGTGTGTGTGTAATAATAATAATAATAATAATAATAATAATAATAATAATAATAATAATAATAATAATAATAAACGGTTTATTAATAGAGTTGCAGGCGGTGGCTGAAAATATACAGACTTACATTTGATTTAGACATAATGATATAATATGCATTGAATACATTTACAGGGCTGTACAGTACATAAATCAGGAGTTGTTTATTATTTTAACAATAGATGGGATGGTGCTGTTCTTATATCTATCGGTGCGGGCTCTTATGGGCTGAATTTTGTTGTAGTGGCGGACTGCGCGAGTTGGGTGGGGGGCTGCAGGTGGCAGGAGGTGGCGATGACGAGGGTGGTGCAGTAGTCCACTGCCAAACCTTTCCAGTGCTTGGTGGTGGAGGTCACTGAGGGATGGCATTTCCAGGGTGGAGAGAGCGTTGGTGTAGCCGGAGTATTCTGCGCCGAGCATGATTCTGCAGGCCCTTTTCTGTACCTTCTCTAGCTGACGTTGTTGGGTGGAGTTGAGGGAAGACGACCAGGCTGGTGACGCATACGTTAGTTTGGGGAGAATAAAGGCATTGTAGATGGTCCTCAGCTCTGGCGTGGGTGTCCCAAGTGACCTAAGTCGTCGTAGCATGTAGAGACGGTACGAGGCTGCCTTGACTGTGTTATTTACATGGGCCTTCCAGTCAAGTTTGTTGTCTATAGTAACACCCAGGAGTTTGGCAGACTGCACCAGCTGGAGAGGATGGGCACCCACTGTGACTGCTGGGGCTTGCACTGGAGTGGTGGCGGTATTGATGTGCATGACTACGGTTTTGGTGTGGTTGATGGTGACCTTGTTCTCCGTAGTCCATGCCTGTAGCCTGTCCAGGGTGCCTTGGAGCGATGAGTAGTCTGGTGCGGTGTTGTCCACTGAAACCCCCACAGTGCAGTCATCCACGTACTTCCACCTGTGAGGAGTGTCCGATAGAGCGTCGTTGATCAGGATTAGGAAGCACAGTGGTCCCATCTTGGTCCCCTGGGGAACACCGCAGGTGAGGTGTTGGAATGTGGAGACAGATCCCTGGTACCTCACCGCCTGACGACGCTCACTCAGGAAATCAGTGAGCCATGAGACCAGGTTGGTGGGCAGCCCTAGTGCAATGGCCTTGTTGATAACAGTGCAATGATCAACAAGGTCAAAAGCCTTACTGAATTCAACAAGGGTAACGGCCAGTGATGTCTTACGTTTCTCCAGGTTTTTGTGCAGAAAATCCAGGAAGCTAACTATGCAGTGTGATGTAGAGGAGGTCCTCATATTGCCATATTGCTGTGGATCAATTGACTGATAAATACTAACAAATGCCCACTCAAAAACAAAGTCTTCACAGAGTAGACTGGGTATGGGGGTAATGGCAACTGTCCTGAGGTCACTAGGGGACTGTGGGGTGGGGACCTTGGGGATAGGGGTGACAAATGTGTGTGTGTATGTGTGTGTCTGTCTGTCTGTCTGTCTGTCTGTTTGTCTACTAGCTATTACTGTCACTATGTCGCATCTGAATGTGTATTTATCTCAATTCTTTGAAAAGTGTACTGACTTTGATTATCCACACACACACACACACACACACACACACACACACACACACACACACACACCAGTAAGGTAATTTATCCATATAATATTAAATAATTACAATATTATGTATAACGATAATAACCTAATGAAGAGGCACAGTGGCTGAGTGGCAACTATACTCGCTTCCCGTTCTAAGAGTCCCTGGTTTGATCAAGCGGGACTCCTACTGTACACCACTCAGCGTCATTAACAGCCGTAACAGCAGTAGAGGAACGTAGCAACAGCAGTACAAACGCAAGAACAGCACAGGAACCAGCGCCTCCCCTTGACACATCCCAACACGGAAGAACTTATTTTAAAATGGGTTCTATAAGCGAGGTCATCTCTCTCTCTCTCTCTCTCTCTCTCTCTCTCTCTCTCTCTCTCTCTTTTTTCTTTATGTTTCGTTCATGTTTTACGATGAGAGTGAAATAGTATAAGAAAAGAAGAGTGAATATACAGGGAATAACAGACAGAAGGGAAGAAAGGAATGAAGGAAAACGTGGGGAGAAGAAAGGGATAAAGAAAGGGAAAATAAGAGAAGGGAGAAGATAAAGAGAGTGTAAAGGAAAGGTGAAAATTGGAGAGATAAGGGAGAATGGAATGAAAGGTGTGGATGAATAAATACAAGGCGAGGAGGGAAGGAAACGGGAGGAGGAAGGATAATAAGAGGAAGAGGGGAAGGAGGAAGAGAAGGAGAATAAATAGAAGGAGAAGGAGTAGGAGTAGAAGGCGGAGGAAGAGGAAGAAATGATGAGAAGGAGGAAGAAGAGGAAGAAAAGGAATAGAGAAAGAGAAAGAATTGGAGAAGAAAAAGGAAGAGGAGGAGGAAGAAGAAGAAGAGGGGGAAGAAGAAGAAGAGGAGGAGGAGGAGGAGAAGAGGAAGAAATGATGAGAAGGAGGAAGAAGAGGAAGAAAAGGAATATAGAAAGAGAAAGAATTGGAGAAGAAAAAGGAAGAGAGGAGGAAGAAGAAGAAGAGGGGAAGAAGAAGAAAGAGAGGAGGAGGAGGAGGAGGAGGAGGAGGAGGAGGAGGAGGAGGAGGAGGAGGAGGAGGAGGAGGAGGAGGAGGAAGCAGGTGGGTAGCCAAGGAAGGGCTAAAAGTCAGGGAGAGGAAGTGTGAGATAATAATATAGACGCTTACCCATAGCCACCAATTTCACGTGTGTTGGGGCGGAAGTTACCAGTCTTTCACCTTTCCCGTCTTGCATACATCAGCTGGCCGTGTTGGCGCTACACTCACGACCAATTCTTATGTATTCATGGCGGTACAAAGGCTAATAGTAGTAGCTATTGTGATGGCTTTATCAAAATGTCACTTAAATTTGATATTACGTGTTTTCCTAGAGCGTGAAATGACCACGAGTGTAAGTAGTGGATAGAAATGTTTTGTGTGTGTGTGTGTGTGTGTGTGTGTGTGTGTGTGTGTGTGTCTGTGAGTGTCCCTTACTACTACTTACTCTCTCTTACTATGACCACTTAAATCTGTCTTAAATAACCCAATACTTACCTGTTTAAAAACACCTAATTAACAACAGGTAAAGCGTCATTACCAACATTTACCTGATGGCCCCCCCAAAAAATCAACAATTCTATATTAATTTTCTATTTTTATATATTTTTGGATAATTTTCTTCAATTTGGGTTATTTTGGTGAGAAGTTCCATAGATAAAAGATAAAGATTAGTCAATTATTTAAAATTAAATGCATAATATAATCACCTGAAGATTAGCTCCCCTACGAGGGTTAGATTAGGTTAGCTAAGGTTAGGTTAGGTTAGAAAGGTTAGTTTGATTGGGTTAGATTACTTGGGGTAGGAAGGAGGAGGAGGAGGTAGAGGAGAAGGAGAAAGAAGAAGAAGAAGGAGGAAGAAGAAGGAGGAGGAGGAAGAAGAAGTAGGAGGAAGAAGAAGAAGGAGGAGGAGGAAGTAGGAAGAAGAAGGAGGAAGAAGAAGAAGGAGGAAGAAGAAGAAGAAGGAGGAAGAAGAAGAAGGAGGAGGAGGAAGAAGAAGAAGGAGGAGAAAGAAGAAGAAGTAGGAGGAAGAAGAAGGAGGAAGAAAGAGGCAACATGTATTTTTTCCCCACCAAAAGGAAAAAAAATAAGAGAACAAAAATCAACAAAGGAAAAGAAAGAGTGAGTCTTTATCTCACGAGTGTTGGAGAGCTCAGGGGGGGAGATGCGGACACCGTTAGCAGTGTCCCTTAAGTCTCTGGTAAAAAACATTGAAGTCATAAAGAAAGTATTAAGGTTTATTTTGGATATAGGATGTCCCAGAAATATTGTCCCTGCTTCCCTATCTATCCCTGCCTACTGCCTGCTTCCCTCCTTCACTGCCTGCTACCTGCCTTTCTTCCTCCCTGCTTCCGCCTCACAGTGTCTCAGGGAGGGAGGGAGGGAGGGAGAGAGGGCGGGAGGGAGAGAGGGAGGGAGAGAGGGAGGGAGGAGGGAGGGAGGGAGGGAGGGAGGAGGGAGGAGGGGAGGAGGGAGGGAGGAGGAGGGGAGGGAGGGAGGGAGGGAGGGAGGGAGGGAGAGAGGGCGGGAGGGAGAGAGGGAGGGAGAGAGGGAAAGAAGAAGTGAATGGATGGGATAAGGAAGAGAGAAGGCTGGGGTGAGGTTGAAAAACTTCCGTACAGATCGTGTGAATGTTTATAATACAACAGCATTTACCTAACCCTCTTACCAGGTAGAATAAAGGTGTTAAATCATCAGGTGCAGTAAGCTTAGGAAGGTCAGGTAAGAAAAAGCTTAAATTCTGAGGTAATTCGTAAAAAAAATGCAACACGAAAACCCACACAGAGAATCGAACCCAAGTCTCCTATATTACCAAGATGAGAATATTTCCCACTACATCAAGGTACCACCATTAGCATAAATATTGTAGTGAAAGAAAGGAACAAAAATAAGGAGAGGGTATCGTGGTGTTATAGACAGGGAGCTACTTGTACACAGGGAGCTACGTGTACACAGGGAGCTAGCTACTGGCTTTACTCACACAGAAACACTACAAAGAGTCATTGGTAACCTTTTCTTACGGACAAAAACACCTCTACAGACGTTTATATCAAGTTATGTTATGGTGATGAGGCAAGTCTGTATAACACTCACGGTGAAGAGAATTTTAATGAATATTTATGAACGGGTAACTGAAGAGCTCGTGGTCATAATCCCGCTACGGCGTTGAATTGATTAGGAAACGTTGATGCCGCGGCTTTGAATGGTTCTGGAAGTGGCGTTCATTCCACGGCTTCAAATATGACCTGGAAGCGTTAATTTCACAGCGTTGAATGGTGCTGGAAACGTTTATTCGATTGAGTTAATGTGGATACGGATATGTTGGACGTTAAAATATACACCAGAAACATTGATTACAGGGAACGTTATGTAAGTTTGAGGAACGTTGTGTGACTCTGAGGAACGTTTATATGGAGCTTATTTCTTGAGACGTTTATATTAGAATAGTAAATAGAGCCACAAGAAGTATACATGGAAACACGTTCGAAAGACCTTGGAAACATCTACACCAGGATGTTGGAAACCTTCATACACGAGTAGTGAACATCCTTCCTGGAAACAATAACACGCTCACACATAATCACCTGGTAGTTATTTACAGACGAAACCTCACAGATCTATAAGGACTCCCAAGACACACTCAACGTACTCTCAAAATGCCCCTCTTACACTCAACACCATCTGCGGCATCCTCACTACCCTTGGAACCACAAAGACATAGACGATAAGCTACATCTCCTAGAAGCTATGACCTTTTTCCACTGACTCGAGCCAACCAGGTATAAATCTCTTGCTCTCTCCTGCCGATATTCCATTGTTACTTATATTTATTTCGTTTCATTTCGTATATGGCATTATGATTCACAAGGTGCTAGAGAGAGGTGGGGGGTGGGGAGGGAGAGAGGTGGGGAGGGGGTTGGGGGAGGGGGAGTGGAGATAGGGGTGTAGAAGGGAAGGGAGGAGGGAGGTGATGGAGGGTAAGGTGGAGGTGTGGGAGGGAGATAGGGTGAAGGGAGGGAAGGGAGGAGGGAGGTGATGGAGGGCAAGGGTGAGGTGTGGGGGAGGGGAGATAGGTGAAGGAGGGAAGGGAGGAGGGAGGTGATGGAGGGTAAGGTGTGGGGAGGTGTGTGGGGAGGGGAGATAGGGTGAAGGAGGGAAGGGGAGGAGGGAGGAAGATGGGAGGTGGGAGGGTGTGAGGTGTGGGGAGGGAGATAGGGGTGTAGAAGGGAAGGGGAGGAGGGAGGTGATGGAGGTGGTAAGGTGTGGGAGGTGTGGGAGGGGAGATAGGGTGAAGGAGGGAAGGGGAGGAGGGGAGGTGATGGGAGGGTAAGGGTGTGAGGTGGGGAGGGGAGATAGGGTGAAGAAGGGAAGGAGGAGGAGGTGATGGAGGGTAAGGGTGGGGTGTGGGGAGGGGGAGATAGGGGTGAAGAAGGGAAGGGGAGGAGGTGGGAGGGTGATGGAGGGTAAGGGGTGGGGTGGGGAGGGAGAGAGAAGGGGAGGGAAGGGGAGGAGGGGAGGTGATGGAGGGTAAGGGTGGGGTGTGTGGGGAGGAGAGGGTGAAGAAGGGAAGGGGAGGAGGGAGGTGATGGAGGGTAAGGGTGGGGTGTGGGGAGGGGAGATATAGGTGAAGAAGGAAGGGGAGGAGGGAGGTGGAGTGGAGGGTAAGGGGTGTGGGGTGGGGAGGGGAGATAGGGGTGAAGGAGGAAGGGAGGAGGGAGGCATGGAGGGAGGGGTGTGAGGGGGAGGGGAGATAGGGGTGAAGAAGGAAGGAGGAGGGAGGTGATGGAGGGTAAGGTGGGGTGTGGGGAGGGGAGATAGGGTGAAGAAGGGAAGGGGAGGAGGGAGGTGATGGAGGGTAAGGGTGTGGGGTGAACATAACCTCCTAACCTAACCATCTTTCAACACAACGGGGCATGGTAATTTGAGGACTTGGACTCGAGTTGTGGTTAGATCTGTACTCTGGGGGATTAGGATATGTACTCATAATTGGACTCGTGAAAAAAAGTTGTCCGAAAACCTGAAATTGTGTTCAGATTATGACCCTCAAAACCTGGAGATTCGAGGATTCGGATTTGGATTCGTAATTAAAAGTCAATGAGGACTGGTGAAGGAGAGGAGAGGAGAGGAGAGGAGAGGAGAGGAGAGAGGGAAGAACAACAGACAGCAGGAACATTTGGCGTAAAACAGTAGACCGCAACAGCAGACACAGCAGCATCGAGGCATAACAGCAGACGGAAACATCAATGTGTAACGAGACAGAACCATCGAAGTATAACAGCAGACAGCAACAACAGCAGACAGCAGCACCGAGGCGTAGCAGCACACAGCACACTCGTTTCTCCTCTCGCCTCGGCAGCAGAAAGGGACGAGCCTCGGACCAGGTCTAGAGCGGCTCTAATTTAGATGCCAGTTAGATTTTGGCGAGAAAGTGTTGGGCTCCACACCTCGGCCGGTCAGCCAATCATAAATAGCCGTTTATGTGGGGCGGCGCGCTCGTCTGACCAATCGTAAATAGTTGTTTATGTGGCGTTAGGGCAGACATTAACTGTGACACACTGGCGCTGGTGTCTGCCCGGGTTATTGTGTTGGGCCTTGTTACTACTGCAGCCCACCTTACCACCTCCAACAACACGCCCTCCACCACCTACATTACCTACAACAACAACACACCTCCACCACCTACGCCTCTACCACAAACAACACCACAACACCACTACCACCTCCAACAACACGCCCTCCACCACCACCATTACCTACAACAACAACACACCTCCACCACCTACGCCTCTACCACAAACAACACCACAACACCACTACCACCTCCACCACACGCTTTTACTACCACCACTACCACAACCACCACAACTACAACTACCACCAACACAATAATTAAAATCTTGGTACCAGCAACATAGAGATCACAAAAAAATACAACCCCAAATAGTTATGATTGAGACTACAACACCATAACAACACCATAACAACCACAAGCACCATAATCACCATAAACAACATAATCACCATTCAAAACACCTGAACAGAATGAAATACAAAATACAAACTCAATACAGCTTCAGAGATTTCAGAATTATTATAGTAAGGCCACAATAAATTAAGGTTACTGTACTGTGATAGGTTACAGGTAGTACAAATTAAATTAGAAATGGTTTGGTTAGGTTAGGTTATGTCTGGTGGCTATTCGATATCTCCATCCCCATTTTCAATCCCTCTCTCTCTCTCACTCTCTCTCTCACTCTCTCTCTCTCTCTCTCTCTCTCTCTCTCACGACGCCTTTGGAGATTCATAGTCCTAATATGTATACAGTTCTCGAGTTGGTGCAATTTATAGTAGCGATAAGATTAAAATGTAGATCATGGCACAAAGTTCTTTTCCGCTCTGCACAAATGCGTTATAACCCCCTTCTTCTTGCTTCCGCTTGTTCGCTATGTACGTGGGGACTTCGTTATATTCGTGGGGACTCGGTTTGTACGTGGGGACTTCGTTATATTCGTGGGGACTTTGTTATGTTCGTGGGGACTTTGGTTTGTACGTGGGGACTTTGTTTTGTACGTGGGGACTTTGGTTTGTACGTGGGGACTTTGTTTTGTACGTGGGGACTTCGGTTTGTACGTGGGGACTTCGTTATATTCTTGGGGACTTTGTTATGTTCGTGGGGACTTTGGTTTGTACGTGGGGACTTCGGTTTGTACGTGGGGACTTCGTTAAGTTAAGATCATGACAAGATTCCATTTATTATGCTTAATGTCCAATCACCTACTGTACTTCACGTCCAATTATTTATCATACTTAACGACCAATCACTTATTATACTTCTTCTATTCTTTTATCATGTTTCCTTATTCTTATTCATCAAACTCTCCTCATTCACTCTTGTGTTTTAAATTATAATGCTCAAATGAAACGCATTTTCTCTTCCTTTTTTCTTCTCTTCCCTCCCTTTTCCTCGTCTCCTTTCTACCCCTTCCTCCCTTTCTTTCCCTCTTGTTCCCCCTTCCCTTCCTCTCTTTCTTCCTTCCCTACTCCCTCCACCTCCCTTTTCATCCCTCTCGCTCTCCCTTCCCTTCCCTTCCTTTTCTCCTCTCTAGTTTTCCCTTCGCCCTTCCTACCTCCACACCCCACCCTCTTCCCCTCCCACCCAACCCTCCCCACTCCAACCCTCCCCACCCAACCTCTGCCCCAACCTCCCCACCCAACCTCCCTCCCCACCCCACCCTCCCCACCAACCCTCCCCAACCCTCCCACCCAAACCCTCCCCAACCTCCCCACCCCACCCTCGTAAGAATAACACACCATGACCTTTCTGTAAGACCAAAGGGAAAATATCAATGATACTATATTCACGTGTATTGACTTCAAGAGATTTTTCTAGCATTTAATTTTTTTTGGTATTTTTATGTAATATTTTTTTGTTTATATAGTTCGTATTTTTCTTTCTTTTTTTGGGGGGAAGAAGTACAGAGTATTCGCCCTTTGTCTCTCTTATCTCCTCTTCTCTACCTTCTCTTCTACCTTCTCTTCTTTACTTTATTCCATTACTTACTCTCCATTACTTCACCCTTCCCCCACCTGCAATCTTTCCCTACCTCCCTTCCCAACCTCTCCTTCCCCTATTTTCTCCCCCACACGTCACCTTCCCCTACTTCCCTCCTTCACCCTCTTTTTCCTCCAATTCCTCACCCTTCCCATCCCTCCCCATCCCTCCCATTTCCCTAACCTACCCCCCTTCCCATCACAGTGCCCCAGAAGAAAGACACACACACGCCTTTGAAGGTCATGTTCAGATGGATACTAATTTGCCTGACACATACACACACACATGCATACACTCTCTGCTTCTTATGCGTATCAATGACCAGAAGCTCCCACAAGCATGCTGAAGACACAAGGTAGATACCCTAGCGCCTTAATGAAACACAGGGGGTGTGGAGGGGAAGTGAGGGCGAGAGGACGAATGCCATTTGATATCATGATCTTCAACCTTTAAATACTGAGGAACCTGAGAAATTGCTTACGATATAATTCATCAGTTTTACGTTTTTTTTCCGGGGGGCGGCTTATAATTCCTTCTTTGTATCTGTTTGTCCTTCTCTTTATTGTTATCTTTCCTTCTCTTCTCTCTTATTACCTTCCATCTCTCACCCTTCCTCTCCAGATGTCACTTTCCTCCTCTTCCTTCTCCTCCTTTTCCTCCTCTTACCCTCCTCCTCCTCCTCTCCTTACCTACCTCCTCCCCCTCCTCAGTTCGCCACACGCTCATGAGACACACCGCATTGGTCATGAATACGTGAGTGTGTATTAACTATTCACCAACAGAGAGAGAGAGAGAGAGAGAGAGAGAGAGAGAGAGAAGAAGAAGAAGAAGGTCGTTTATTCATCGATACAAGGAAGAGAATTCACGATATGAGAGACATTTGTTGATAAAGTGATAACAATAAGAAAATAGAAGATCATAGACGAAAGACAATAATGAAAAAAAATAATAGCCCAAAAGAAATAGGAGTGTCATAATAATAGTAGAAAAAATAGCTTCAGGGTTTAATAGAATGATAATTATGCCACAAAGGATTAAATAAATAGTAAAAAAAAATAAAATAGCTTGGAGACTTAAGATAGATGATAAAAATTAGAATGAGGACTGAAATAGTTGTAAAAAATAGCTTGGGAATTGAACTAGTCAGGTAAATTTTAGGTTAATTATCTTGTTTGGGTTCCTACAATACTATCATTATCCCACTCACTCACCTAACCTAACGTAACCAGTTCCTAAAGGCCATATACACAACTGGAAATTTAAATAGACAATAAATTCCAACTACAAAGAACCATATCATCCTCCTCTTATCACCTGGGGGACGCATTATTCCTCCACTGCGAAAAGTAGTCCCTTGGCTAATTCATCTCGACGTCTCTCTCCATAAAAAAATATATATACCGTCCGCACACCCAAAAGTTGTTTATTTTTAGACTTGGTGTGTAATTATTGACCTGATTAGACCAATTGGGTTGTTTTGGTAGTTTAGTAAATAATGTGTTACCCTTGTAGCGTCCTGGGTTCAGTCCCCAGGTCGTATGTGAGATGGGTATGATGTAGTGGAATCCTATCAAATATGGTAATTTTTTCCCCTGGTAGTTTTGTTTCCTCTTTAAAAACAAAACAAGACAATAAACTGACAAATAAAGTACAAACTCATACGGAATAATCCTTACTAACACACACACACACACAGACACACACACACACACACACACAGACACACACAGAGACACACACACAGACACACACCCACACACAAGGCCCTCCGTTATGGATGAAGGCCTGATAGGTTATCAAACATTAAGAGGTTTCATTCCGTGAGATAACAGGAAGGGAGATTTGATAATACACTTTTTAAACACAGTCTCTCATCACAAGACTTTCCAGACAGAGACTTCACTTTATACATATCATAATCAAGAGACAATTCATTACACATAAATAAATATCCATATGTATACCTATTCATATATGTATGTATATGGGAGATTATAATGTAAATATATATTGACGTGAAGGTAGAAATTCATCTATTCTCTTGTAAACGGATTTATGAGAGACGCTTAATATTTCATGATGGCTTTAGAGGCAAGTTACTCGGTCCATGAAGACCTCTACACCGGTGATATTGAACTAGATTCCCCCCTGCTCTCCCTTCCCTTACCCCCCCTGCCCTCCCTTTCTTCCTGTTCTCCCTCCCTTCCTGCCCTCCTCCCTTCTTGCCCTCCCTCCTTCCCTCCCTCCCTTCCTTCCCTCCCTCTCTCCATGTCCTCTTCCCCTTCCTACCCTCCTTTCCCTCCCTTTACCCTCCCTCTCAGCCCTCCCTCTCTCTCCCTCCTGCCCTTCCTCTCCCTCCTGCCCTTCCTCTCCCTTCTTGCCCTCCACTTCACCTCGGTTCCTCCTCCCCTCTGACATTTAAAGGCATATAGACAAGGTCTCAATTATTCACACATATTACAGTAATATTCGCGACCACACCTCTGCTGTCCCAACTCAGACCACACCATCCCCACCACCACCACCACACTACCACCAACCTAGACCACACCACTCTCACCACACCACCACCACACTACCGTATCCACCGTCTGAAGGAACCACACCACGTTTCTTATTACGCCACACTATATTACACCGTGACCACACCACGCTGTGACGCACCACAACGCTACTGCCCAAGCCACACCATTTCACACCCCTGACTGCTATATCACTCTCTCTCACCACACTAATATCTTCACTATACCATTCTATTCCGTCACCACACTACACCACACTACACCACACCACACCACACTACACCATCACAAACAGTATAAATATGTAGAAAAATGATAAATAGAATAGAACATAAATAAAGCATAATAATACATAATGGATAAAGACATAAATAAAAGGGTAATGATAATAAAAGTAGGGATTTTTTCTAGGGATTTTATCTAGTAATGAAAAACATGAATTAAATTTTAAAACTACACAACAATGATTATTTTCCCTAATAAAATTAAGACAAGAGTAAAATAAGAAAAATTTAATTATTTCCCTAAGAATTCCCCAATTTTTTTTACCACAAATAGAAAAGAAAATAGGTGTGGATATTAATAGGTAACAATCTACAAATCCTAATTATAGGTAGAATTTTAAGATAAGAATTAATTATATAGATGATAACAAAGACACTGTTAATTAACCTGTGTGTGTGTGTGTGTGTGTGTGTGTGTGTGTGTGTGTGTGTGTTATTCACCTTTATTTACTATTTTACTCTCTCTCTCTCTCTCTCTCTCTCTCTCTCTCTCTCTCTCTCTCTCTCTCACTGGTTCCTCACTCGGGCTCGCTCTCACAACTATCCTTTCCTCTCCCCTCTTCCCTCCTCTCCCCTCCCTTCCTCTCCCCTCATCAACCTAACCCTTACCTATTTAACCCTCTCATGCTTCTTACGTGTTCTGTTCCTTTTCACACACTCCTGTCAACTCTCCCTTCCATTCCCCTCTCCTTCTCTCCTTTCCCTCTTCTCCTTACTCTCACCCGCCCTCTTCTTCCCCTCTTATTCATAATTTTCTCTCCAATCCGCCTCTTCAACTCCTTTTCTTTGTGTCTTCATTATTCTATCTTCGCCTCTTCCCCGTTTTCTATGTCTTCTTCATCATCTCATTGTCTCTCCTTTCCTTCCTTCCTTACTTCGTTCTTTTCTTTCATTCTATTCTAAATTCCTTCTTCCCTTCCTTCCTTTCTTTCATTCTCTCCTTTCTTTTTTCTGCTCTTCCTTCCTTCCTTTCTTTAATAACTCTCTCCTTCTTTTCTCCTCCCTTCCCTTCTCCTTCCCTTCCTTCCTTGTCCCTCCTTTCAGTCCTCCTCTTCCCCCAAATCATAAAATTCTTTCCTCTCTCTCTCTCTCTCTCTCTCTCTCTCTCTCTCTCTCTCTCTCTCTCTCTCTCCAGAACAGCAGCAACAACATCAGCATCTACCACCACCACCACCAACCACCTCACCTTTCCCTCTCTCTCTCTCCCTCTCTCTCCCTCTCACGGGCGTCAGCTGGTCCCTCCGCCTCCCACCTCTCCCTCCTCTCCCCTCACCTCCCCTCCCACGGCCCCCCTACGAGCCCGGGGAAAAAGTCGTCCGCTCGCCACTTTGAAGTTCTAAACAGCAGCTGTGAAATAAATTGAATACCCAGAAGCAATTGAAATACTTTAATTAATGTGGAGTGAGATAAAAAAAAAGGAGGAAAACATATTTGTAAAAAGAAAATGTGAATTAAAGTAAATTATCTTCCTTTTAATACTTTGTGTGTGTGTGTGTGTATGCGTTTGTGTATATAACTGTGACTCCTCCTCTTCTCTTTAACAGTTTTGAGATATTTGCTCTCTCTCTCTCTCTCTCTCTCTCTCTCTCTCTCTCTCTCTCTCTCTCTCTTTCTTCTTGCTTTCCACAAAACAAATCACAAAATAATTCCCGTAAATCGCTCTCAAAATCGTATTTTTTGTGGTTTGGCATTTTTTTGGAGGTGGCAGAGGTCATGTATTAGCCATGTAGTCATATGTGGGGTGGTGTGTCCTAGTGTGAAATTTATCCTAGGTGAGGGAAATTTATCCTAATTGAGGGAAATTTATCCTAGGTGAGGGAAATTTATCCTAATTGAGGGAAATTTATCCTAGGTGAGGGAAATTTATCCTAGGTGAGGGAAATTTATCCTAGGTGATCGCCAGTGTCGTTCAATGGGTGTTTTGCTAGACATTATAGTGGTGGCTAGTGGGTAATGCGTTAGTTGGGTGATGAACACTAGCTGGTGTGGATGTTAGTTAGGTGAGGTGAACTATTAGCCAAGTGGCGTGAATTACTGGCTAGATGGCGTGGAAACCTAGCCAGGTAGCGTGACGTACTAGTCAAGCAGAGTGAAAACTAGCCAGGTAGCGTGAAAAACTAGCTAAGCAGAGTGGTAAAACTAGTCAGATGGCGTGAAATACTACTAGCCAGGCGGCGTGACATACTAGCCAAGCAGAGTGAAAACTAGCCAGGTGGCGTGAAAAACTAGCTAAGCAGAGTGAAAAACTAACCACGTGGCGTGAAATACTACTAGCCAAGTGGCGTGAAATACTACTAGCCAGGCGGCGAGGGACTATACTAGCAGGGAGTTATGGTGAGGTAGTCAGACGTCACTACTACACTCTCCACATATTTCGCTCACATAATCAGGCCAGCACAGCGGCAGGCCATAATTTGGCTGTCATCACCTTTCGTGACAAGTTTCAATTTGGAGGGCGCGTCGACCCCCTCTCTCTCCCTCACCCTTACTCCCCTCCCTTCCTCTCTCCTTCTCTCCCTCCCTCCCTTCCTTCCTCCCTCCTTCTCTCCCTCACCCTCCTACGCCCCTCTCTCCCCCATTTCCTCTCTCCTTCCCTCTCTCCCTCCTTATCTTTCTACTACTACTACTACTACTACTACTACTACTACTACTACTCCTCACTTAGCCTTCCTCTTCCTCCTCCCTTTTCCTCCTACTCCTTGTTGCCCTTAAATTCTCTCCTCCTTTTTCCTGCTCTCTCTCTATCTCTTTCTCTTACTCTTCCTCTCAATTCTCTTCTTTTCTCTCCTCCCTCTTCTCTTTCCTCTCACTTCTCTCCATCTCTCTTCTCACTGCACCCCACTTCCTCCTCCTCCTCTTTATCCTTTTCCCCTCTGCATCTTACCCTCTCGTCCTTCTCCCCTTCCACTTACATCATCACATATACCTGTCCACGTCTTTTTTATTGCCCTCTTCCCCTCTTCCCTCTCTGTTTTCCCCTCTTCCCTCTCTCCCCTCTCTTGTCTTTCCCTCACCCTCTTGCCATTTAGCCTGGTAATCACCCTTCTCTCTCTCTCTCTGTTTCTCTCTCTCTCTTTCATTCCTTCCCCCTCCTCCTCCTATTCCCTCGCTTCTCTCATCTCTTCTCCTGTCCTTCTTCTTTCCCCTCGCCTTTACCCTCATCCCCTCTTTCTATTCTCCAATTCTCTTTCTATTCTCCAATTTGTTTTTTTCTATTTCCTTTTTCTTTCTTTCGCTTTTTACTTTTGTACTTTTATCGTTATTACTATTTTTTTCGTGGGTTAGGTTAGGTTAGGTTGGGTTGGCTTAGGGTCATTTACGTGACTGATACAAAGGTAATAACTATACAGGTAATCTCCCAGCACACACACACACACACACACACACACACACACACACACACACACACACACACACTTATTAATGTAGATGAGATGAAGGATGAAAGAGGCTGTATCATTTAGTGGAAACAATAATGAGGACAGATTATCAATGAATATCAGTATATATGAGATGGTGATGAGGGAGTCAATGATTGGTAATGAGGGTCCTGATGACAAGGGATTATGGGTCTACTTGAGATGGTAATGAGTGAAGCAGCGATTGATACTGGAAGGTATAATGAGAATCACTTTGGAAGGTAATTGTAAGCTCGTTAATGTTATGTACGCGATTTAACATAGTATCTCTCCCAATCTAACCTGACATAACCTAATCTAAGCTGACTTCAGCTGACCTAACTTGACCTGACCTAACCTGACCTGACCTAACCTGACCTTACCTGGCCTAACCTGACCTAACCTGACCTGACATAACCTGACCTAACCTAACCTGACCTAACCTGGCCTATCCTGACCTAACCTGACCTGACCTAACTGGACCTAACCTAACCTGACCTTACCTGGCCTAACCTAACCTAACCAGGGTGTAAATAGTTCAGGATTCAGAACCCACCGCTGCCACCTTTACTTATCGCCATTATCTATCACCATTACCACAATCACCACCATTACTTATGTCTATCACCATCAAAATTACTAAATTACCATAATTATCACCACCATTAGCATCACTATATTAGTATTATACACAATAATAATTAGCACCACCATCACCACACACCACACACCACCACCACCACTACTACCACAACATACTACTACTAATACTACCACCCTTACTACCACACACCACCACATACTACCACCACACACCACCACTACTACCACACATTACCACACATCACCACATACTACCACCCCTACCACCATCACTAACCACCACTGTCAACGCGTCATACTCCGCCCGATACACTATCAGTCTCCGTCAGGTGTAAATTAGTAACGGAATGGACTAATTTACCCAACTATTTTCGTCACTTAAAATGAAAAAGAGTTTGTGATGGGTAAGTTCTGTGTGTTGTTCATTTATATTGTGAAATGTCTTGAAGAAATGCTTGGAGAAATGTCATGAAAAATGGTGATATGTTTTGCATCTCTGTCTGGTCTGTCTGTCTGTCTGTCTGTCTCTGTGATGGAAAAGTTAATAATAATAATAATAATAATAATAATAATAAATAACAATAATAGTACACACACACACACACACACACACACACACATCCCTCAGTGACCTCCACCACCAAGCACTGGAAAGGTTTGGCAGGGGACTACTGCACCACCCTCGTCATCGCCACCTCCTGCCACCTGCAGCCCCCCACCCAACTCGCGCAGTCCGCCACTACAACAAAATTCAGCCCATAAGAGCCCGCACCGATAGATATAAGAACAGCACCATCCCATCTATTGTTAAAATAATAAACAACTCCTGATTTATGTACTGTACAGCCCTGTAAATGTATTCAATGCATATTATATCATTATGTCTAAATCAAATGTAAGTCTGTATATTTTCAGCCACCGGCTGCAACTCTATTAATAAACCGTTTATTATTATTATTATTATTATTACGTAAGTAACTACAAGGTCTCTCAGAAAAATGTATACACACTGTTTTACTGATTGTCGTGGTGATCGCGTGAATGTTTATAATACACCACCAGCAACATTGTCCCCATTTATTGATGTGTAAGGTCTCCCATGAGTGAGGACAATGTTAAATGTTGAAATAGATTGTCTTCACTTGTTGATATACGCGGTCTCTTACAAGTGAAGACAATCAGTAAGACATTAAGGCAGTAAGGGAGTGTGTATACATTTTTCTGAGACACCTTGTTTATACTGTGAGTTAATTTTTGGCATTAACATTATACAGAAGGAGGTGGAAGGTGCGTGAGGCAGTGTACACAGACTTTACTTCCTTGTGCGCTAACCCTCCCCTTCCTCTTCTTCCTCTTCCTCCTCCTCCTCCTCCTCTTCCACCTCCTCTTCATGTAACCACCCCCCTTCAACTCACGTCACCCTCTTCCCCTTCACCCCCCCATAACTCTTCTCCTCTCCCCTCCCATCACTTTCCCATCCCCCCTCTCCCCCTCCCATCCCCCTCCTCCTCACCTACCAACACCCTCCCCCCTACCATCACCCTCTTCTACCCCCTCCCATCACTCCCCCTCCCCCCCCTCCTCACCCCTCCATCACCCCTCCCCTCACACTACCGCTCCCCCCCTATCCCGTATCATCAAAGTGGGAGTTTTTTTTTGTCATGATGTGCGTGTAAGCTAAGGCCGTGGTAGATAAGAAGGGGGCAAGGTAGAAATATTCAGATGCTTGTCAGAGGTTTAACGTCCCACCTCCTTTTTACCTACAACCCCCCTAGTCCTGCCTCTTCTTTGGCCTCACTCTGTCCACCCCACACCTTCAACCCCTCTCCCCCTCCCTGTCCTTAACCTCTCCCCTCAGCACCCATTCTACCTCCCTCAGCTCCCCCCTGCTTTCTCCTCCTCAACTCCCCCCTACCTTGGTCTATATGATCGTAGCAGCTGGTTATGAATGATTGTATATGGTTGTAAATGGGTTGTGAATGGGTTGTAAAAGGTGGTAAATACTGTAGCATGGTGGCGTGAGAAACAGCAGTGAGAGTCAACCACAAGTGCGCCAACTACCTCACACAGGTAAGGGGGGGTGGGGGTGAGGACAGGTGAGTCTGGGTAATTAGTCTTGTTTACCTGGTTATCTATGCAGCTCCCTTTATTAAAGATAGTGAGTGGAATACGTCTTGCTGTACCTGTATCGAGGGACTGTAATGCCTGTATTTTGGGAGGGAGGGAGGGAGGGAGGGAGGGAGGGAAGGTGTGATATTTTATGTGTGTGTGTGTGTGTGGTTTCCTGTATAGTGCTTGCATACACACTTAACCATGGCTGCTTTGTACTGCCTCCCTGTATTGATTGCCTCGTTAAGTATATATTATTATTATTATTACCAATTATGTATGGCTGTATAGTGTTCCTTTTATGTGGTAGGGAAGAAGGGAGGGAGGGAGAAGAAGGAAGGAAGGGAGGGAAAGTAGAGGGAGAGAAGGAGAAGGAGTGTGTCTTTACTTTATATAGGGAGGAGGGAGAGGGATAAAGAGGCAGAGAGTGAAGGAAGAATAAAAAGAGGGAGGGAGAAAGGGCGCCACAGAAGTAAGGAGGGATGGCAGGAGAGAAGGAAATATG
Source organism: Homarus americanus (assembly GCF_018991925.1). Taxonomy (NCBI): domain Eukaryota; kingdom Metazoa; phylum Arthropoda; class Malacostraca; order Decapoda; family Nephropidae; genus Homarus; species Homarus americanus. The sequence continues at coordinate 135,103 of NW_024730064.1, read as the reverse complement.
GAAGGAAGGAGAAAGGACAGAAGGAAGGAAGGAAGGAAGGAAGGAAGGAAGGAAGGAAGGAAGGAAGGAAGAAGGAAGGAATCGCTTCACCTACGACATGAACAACAGGTAAGTGAAGCATGGCCCACTAAGCACCGGGACCATCCTACCGTATCAAAAATTCATCGGAAAGTGAAATTATCGCCCAATTAAGAAGACTCAACAACACGTAAACTAAACAGGCGAGCGTATTTAATGGTACTATACTGATGGCCGGAAAAATTACTTCTTGACACGAACTCACTCACTCAGGCCCTGTGTGTGTGTGTGTGTGTGTGTGTGTGTGTGTGTGTGTGTGTGTGTGTGTGTGTGTATTTTTGGATAACTTGACACTCCACACTTTGCAACACTGTCTTGACGGATGGATAAAGGAAAAAAAAAACACAAATCTTAAACGAGAAGAGAAATTAGATACAAGTAAACAAGAATCAGGAATTAAAGCAAAATAAACAAGAACATGAAAAAATACGAGAAATTAAAACAGAAATACAAACAACAAAAACAAGGAGAATGATAAAACAAAGAAAACAGGAAATTATCAAAGAGAAGAGAGCAAAAACACAAACACACACACACACACACACACACACACACACACACACACACACGAAGTAGTGGGAAGTAAGCAAAAAGCGTAAGAGTAATAACAGGTAAGAGGCAAATAATGGGAAGGAAAGACACAAAGAAATAACATGAAATAAGATAAACGAACAGACACACGTGGGAGGGTTAGGTTAGGTTAGGTTAGGTTAGGGTTAGATAATGTTAGGTTAAGGTCAAGTTACAGTAGATTAGGTGAAGTTTATGGTGGTGAAGGAGGAGGAGGAGGAGGAGGAGGAGGAGGAGGAGGAGGAGGAGGAGGAGGAGGAGGAGGAGGAGGGAGGAGGAGGAGGAGGAGGAAGAGGAGGAGAGAGAGGAGGAGGAGGAGGAGGGAGGAGGTGGAGGAGGAGGAGGAGGTGGTAGTAGTGGTGAGGAGGTGGTGTTGAGAAAGCGTGGTGGTGGAGAAGGCGTGGTGGTGGAGAAGGTGGTGGGGTGGTGAGAAGTGGTGGTGGAGAAGGCGGTGGTGGAGAAGGCGTGGTGGTGGAGAAGGCGTGTTGGTGGAGAAGGCGTGTTGGCGTGTTGGAGGATGACTTGAGACAGATGACCTCTATAAACAATTAAGGTTAACCAGACCAGGTAACGTTAAGGTGTTTAATGATCAGGTGAAATAAGTTGGTGGTCTAATCTTCAACTGACCCCATTTAAGAATCCAGATAGATATTCATTTTCGTTATGTTGGCACTGTACCCAACAAGAGGGAGAGGCAATTTATGTTGGCACTGTACCCAACAAGAGGAGAGGCACTTGCTGGCAGTGTATCCAACAAAGAGGAGAGGCACTTGGTGTTGGCACTGTATCCAACAAGAGGAGAGGCACTATGTTGGCACTGTATCCAACAAGAGGAGAGGCACTTTATGTTGGCACTAATTAAAAATTCAACAAGAGGAGCACTTATGTTGGCACTGTACCCAACAAGAGGAGAGGCACTTATGTTGGCACTGTATCCAACAAGAGGAGGAGGCACTTATGTTGGCAATTCGTACCCAACAAGAGTGAGAGAGAGGCACTGGCGTTGGCACTGTATCCAACAAGAGGAGAGGTAATCACTTATGTTGGCACTGTATCCAACAAGAGGGAGGCACTTATGTTGGCAGTGTATCCAACAAGAGGAGAGGCACTTATGCTGGCAGTGTATCCAACAAGAGGAGAGACTTATGTTGGCACTGTACCCAACAAGAGGAGAGGGCACTTATGCTGGCACTGCCCAACAAGAGGAGAGGCAATTTATGTTGGCAGTGTATCCAACAAGAGGAGAGTGGCACCCTATGTTGGCACTGTATCCAACAAGAGGAGAGGCACTTATGTTGGCACTGTATCCAACAAGAGAGGCACTTATGTTGGCACTGTACCCAACAAGAGGAGAGGCACCATGTTGGCACTGTATCCAACAAGAGAGAGGCAGAATTTATGTTGGCACTGTACCCAACAAGTAGGAGAGGCAATTATGTTGGCACTGTACCCAACAAGAGGAGAGGCACTCATGTTGGCACTGTATCCAACAAGAGGAGAGAGGCACTTTTATGCTGGCACTGTACCCAACAAGAGGAGAGGCACTTATGCTGGCACTGTACCCAAATAAGAGAGAGGCACTTATGTTGGCAATTGTATCCAACAAGAGGAGAGGCACTTGCGTTGGCACTGTACCCAACAAGAGGAGAGGCAATTTATGTTGGCACTGTATCCAACAAGAGGAGAGGCACTTTATGTTGGGCACTGTATCCAAATAAGAGGAGAGGCACTTGCTGGCAGTGTATCCAACAAGAGGAGAGGGCACTTTGTTGGCAGTGTATCCAACAAGAGGAGAGGCACTTATGTTGGCACTGTACCCAACAAGAGGAGAGGCACCTTATGTTGGCACTGTACCCAACAAGAGGAGAGGCACTTTGCGTTGGCACTGTATCCCAACAAGAGGAGAGTGCAATTTATGCTGGCACTGTATCCAACAAGAGGAGAGGCACTTATGTTGGCACTGTATCCAAATAAGAGGAGGCACTTGGTGTTGGCACTGTACCCAACAAGAGGAGAGGCACTTTATGCTGGGCACTGTACCCAACAAGAGGAGAGGCAATTTGTTGGCAATTCGTATCCAAACAAGAGGAGAGGCACTTTATGTTGGCACTGTATCCAACAAGAGGAGAGGCACTTATGTTGGCACTGTAACTGGGGCTGGAAGAGGAGAGGCACTTATGTTGGCAGTGTACCCAACAAGAGGAGAGGCACTTATGTTTGCACTGTACCCAACAAGAGGAGAGGCACTTTATGTTGGCACTGTACCACCAAGAGGAGGCACTTATGCTGGGCACTGTATCCAACAAGGAGAGAGGCACTTATGTTGGTACCTGTATCCAAATAAGAGGAGAGGCACTTTGTTGGCACTCCAACAAGAGGAGAGGCACTTATGTTTGCACTGTACCCAACAAGAGGAGAGGCACCCTATGCTGGCACTGTACCCAACAAGAGTGAGAGGGTACTTAAGTGCTGGCACTGCATCCAACAAGAGGAGAGCCACAATTTCTATGCTGGCACTGGTATCCAACAAGAGGAGAGGCACTTATGTTGCACTGTACCCAAAGAGTGAGAGGCGTAATTTATGTTTTGCACTGTACCAAGAGGAGAGAGGCAATTATGTTGGCACTGTATCCAACAAGAGGAGAGGGTAATTTATGTTGGCACTGTACCCAACAAGAGTGAGAGGCACTTATGTTGGCAGTGTATCCAACAAGAGGAGAGGCACTTATGTTGGCACTGTACCCAACAAGAGGAGAGGCACTTATGTTGGCAACGTATCCAACAAGAGGAGAGGCACTTATGTTGGCACTGTATCCAACAAGAGGAGAGGCACTTATGTTGGCAATTGCATCCAACAAGAGGAGAGGCACCCTGAAAAGGCACTGTACCCAACAAGAGAAAATTTATGTTGGCAGTGTATCCAACAAGAGTGAGGCACTTATGTTGGCACTGTAAATTCAACAGTGAGGCACTCTATGTTGGCACTGTATCCAACAAGAGAGGAGGCACTTATGTTGGCACTCGCATCCAACAAGAGTGAGAGGCACTTTGGCGTTGGCACTGTATCCAACAAGAGTGGAGAGGGCACTTATGCTGGCACTGTACCCAACAAGAGGAGAGGCACTTATGCTGGCACTGTATCCAACAAGAGGAGAGGGCACGGCGTTGGCACTGTACCCAACAAGAGAGTGGGCACTTATGTTGGGCACCGTATCCAACAAGAGGAGAGGCACTTGGTGTTGGCACTGTATCCAACAAGAGGAGGAGGCACTTATGCTGGCACTGTATCCAACAAGAGGAGAGGCACTTATGCTGGCACTGTACCCAACAAGAGGAGAGGCACTTAAGTGCTGGCAGTGTACCCAACAAAGAGGAGAGGCACTTATGCTCTTGCACTGTACCCAACAAGAGGAGAGAATTTATGTTGGCACTGTACCCAACAAGAGGAGAGGCACTTATGTTGGCACTGCACCCAACAAGAGGAGAGGCACTTATGTTTGCACTGTACCCAACAAGAGAGGCACTTATGTTGGCACTATCCAAATAAGAGGAGAGGCACTTATGCTGGCACTGTATCCAACAAGAGGAGAGGCACTTATGCTGGCACCGTACCCAACAAGAGGAGAGAGGCACCCTTATGCTGGCACTGTACCCAACAAGAGTGAGGAGCCACTTATGTTGGTACCTGTATCCAACAAGAGGAGAGGCACTTATGTTGGCACTGTACCCAACAAGAGGAGGAGGCACGGTGTTGGCACTGCATCCAACAAGAGGAGAGGCAATCATGCTGGCACTGTACCCTACCAAGAGGAGAGGCACTCCTATGTTGGCACTGTATCCAACAAGAGGAGAGGCACTTATGCTGGCACTGTACCCAACAAGAGGAGAGGCACTTATGTTGGCACTGTATCCAACAAGAGAGGCACTTATGCTGGCACTGCACCAACAAGAGGAGAGTGGCAATTCTATGCTGGGGTACTGTATCCAACAAGAGGAGAGGCACTTATGTTGGCAGTAAAATCCAACAAGAGTGAGAGGCACTTATGTTTGCACTGTACCCAAATTGGGCAGGAGAGGCACTTATGCTCTGCACTGTACCCAACAAGGTGAGAGAGGCACTTTGGTGTTGGCAGTGTATCCCAACAAGAGGAGAGGCACTATGTTTGCACTGTACCCAACAAGAGGAGAGGCACTTATGTTTGCACTGTACCCAACAAGAGGAGAGGGGGCACTTATGTTGGCACTGCATCCAACAAGAGGAGAGGCAATTTTATGTTGGCACTGTATCCAACAAGAGTGAGAAAGCAATTCTATGTTGGCACTGTACCCAACAAGAGGAGAGGCACCCTATGTTGGCACTGTATCCAAATAAGAGGAGAGGCACTTATGTTGGCAATCTGTATCCAACAAGTGAGAGGCACTTTGCTGGCAATTCGTATCCAACAAGAGGAGAGGCAATTCTATGTTGGCACTGTATCCAACAAGAGGAGAGGCACTTATGTTGGCACTGTATCCAACAAGAGGAGAGGCAATTTATGTTGGCACTCGTACCCAAACAAGAGGAGAGGCACTTAAGGTGCTGGCACTGTACCCAACAAGAGGAGAGGCACTTATGCTGGCAATTCGTATCCAACAAGAGGAGAGGCACTATGTTTGCACCGTACCCAACAAGAGGAGAGGCACTATGTTGGCACTGTATCCAACAAGTGGAGAGGCACTTTATGTTGGCACTGTATCCAACAAGAGGAGAGGCACTTATGTTGGCACTGTATCCAACAAGTGGAGGCAATTTGCGTTTGCACTGTACCCAACAAGAGGAGAGGCAATTTATGCTGGTACCGTATCCAACAAGAGGAGAGGCACTTATGTTGGCACTGTACCCAACAAGAGAGAAAGCACTTATGTTGGGCACGTACCCAACAAGAGGAGAGGCACTTATGCTGGGCACTGTACCCAACAAGAGTGAGAGGCACTTTATGCGTTTGCACTGTACCCAACAAGAGTGAGAGGCACTTATGCTGGCACTGTATCCAACAAGAGTGAGAGGCAACTTATGTTGGCACTGTATCCAACAAGAGGAGAGGCACTCCTATGCTGGCACTGTACCCAACAAGAGGAGAGGCACTTATGCTGGCACTGTACCCAACAAGAGTGAGTAGGCACTTATGCTGGCACTGTACCCACCAAGAGGAGAGGCACTTATGTTGGCACTGTATCCAACAAGAGGAGAGGCACTCCTATGTTGGCACTGTACCAACAAGAGGAGAGGCACTTTATGCTGGCAGTGTATCCAACAAGAGTGAGAGGCACTTATGTTGGCACCGCTGTATCCAACAAGAGTGAGAGGCACTTATGTTGGTACCCGTACCCAACAAGAGGAGAGGCACTTATGTTTTGCAATTGCAATTCAACAAGAGGGAGAGGCACTTATGTTGGCACTTGCATCCAACAAGAGGAGGAGGCAACTATGTTGGCACTGTACCCAACAAGAGGAGAGCACTTATAAGCTGGGCACTGTATCCAACAAGAGGAGAGGCACTGCAAGTTGGCACTGTACCCAACAAGAGTGAGGAGGCACTTATAAAGTTGGCACTGTACCCAACAAGAGGAGAGGCACTTCATGTTGGCACTCATCCAACAAGAGGAGAGTGCCCTATATTGGCAGTGTATCCAACAAGAGGAGAGGCACTCCATGTTGGCACTGTACCCAACAAGAGGAGAGAGGCACTTTATGCTGGCACTCCAACAAGAGGAGAGGCACTTATGCTGGCACTGTACCCAACAAGAGGAGAGAGGCACTTATGCTGGGCAATTCGTACCCAACAAGAGGAGGCACCCTTGCGTTGGCACCTCGGTACCCAACAAGAGGAGAGGCACTTATCTTGGCACTGTACCCAACAAGAGGAGAGGCACTTATGTTGGCACTGTACCCAACAAGAGGAGAGGCACTTATGTTGGCACTGTATCCACCAAGAGGAGAGGCACTTATGCTGGGCACTGTATCCAACAAGAGTGAGAGGCACTTATGCTGGCACTGTACTCCAACAAGAGGAGAGGCACTTATGTTGGCACTGTACCCAACAAGAGGAGAGGCACTTATGTTGGCAATTCGTATCCAACAAGAGGAGAGGTACTTATGTTGCACTGTACCCAACAAGAGGAGAGGCACTTATGCTGGCACTGCATCCAACAAGAGGAGAGGCACTTATGTTGGCACTGTATCCAACAAGAGTGAGAGGCACTTATGTTGGCACTGTACCCAACAAGTGGCACTCGTTATCACATATCTGGCACCCAGCTCGATAAGACTCACCTTCAAATTGTCCTAACAAGAATATTCAAATTATTACATTTTAAACCTAACCTAATCTGACCTGACCTGACCTAACCAAACCTGACTTAACCTGACTTAACCTAACCTGACCTAACCTAACCATGAAGCTATACTTTTGTTATCTACTGCCTATGTTCAGTGACCAGACCCTGAATGTTATCTACTGCCTATGTTCAGTGACCAGACCTTGAATGTTATCTACTGCCTATGTTCAGTGACCAGACCCTGAATGTTATCTACTGCCTATGTTTAGTGACCAGACCAAGACCGAATGTTATCTACTGCCTATGTTCAGTGACCAGACCTGAATTTATTCTGCTGTTTGTGACCAGCGATGTTATTGTTCGTGACAGCCTGAATTTATCTACTTTGTTAGTGGAGCCAATGTTATCTACCCTATGTTTAGTGACCAGACCCTGAATGTTATCTACTGCCTATGTTCAGTGACCAGACCCTGAATGTTATCTACTGCCTATGTTCAGTGACCAGACCCTGAATGTTATCTACTGCCTATGTTTAGTGACCAGACCCTGAATGTTATCTACTGCCTATGTTTAGTGACCAGACCCTGAATGTTATCTACTGCCTATGTTTAGTGACCAGACCCTGAATGTTATCTACTGCCTATGTTTAGTGACCAGACCTGAATGTTATCTACCCTATGTTTAGTGGCTAGCTAATTATCTACTTATGTTCAGACCAGACCTGAATTATCTACTGCCTATGTTTGGACCCTGAATGTTATCTAGCTATGTTTAGTGACAGCGAATATCTACGCCTATGTTCAGTGACCAGACCCTGAATGTTATCTACTGCCTATGTTCAGTGACCAGACCTTGAATGTCGTCAAAGGTTACAGCCTGTAGAACACATCACGATACTGAACTTTACAGAACACAAACCTGTAATCAATTTGCAGTGAGTCATATCAAACCGAAGTCCTGTATCGTGCTGTATGCAAATTACTGTAACAGCCACTAGTCTCTTTAGTCATTGATGTGTGTTGAACAATAGCAGAGTGAAGTGCGTGTACATTCATTCACACGAGTAAATATCTTTTTTCTCGTTTAAATATTTCCTTAATATGTTTCTGGGGAAGTAAGATTCGATTCTAATTTAGTTTTGTTTGGTTAAGACGATTAAGTTTGAAGTTAGGTTAGGTTAAGTGACTGCTGTATTTTTATTCATTTGTGGTTATTAGGTAAAGATATATAGTTATTGGATTGTGACAGGCAGAGGTAGTTTGGGGGTAATATGCTTCTTCAAACACGTACATTTGTCTTTTAATTTAGGTAAAGTTTATGTGATTGTCGTTGTGTGTTATTCTATTTTATCCTAACTTGACCTGACCTGACTGACCCAACCTGATCTGACATGCCTAAACTTAAATTAACCTAACCTGACCTGACTTGATCTGACCTGACCTGACTGGACCTAACTTTAACCTAACCTGATCTAACATGGCCTAACTTAAACCTAACCATCTGACTTGATTTGACCTGACCTACCTGACCTAACTTAACCTGACCTGACCTGACATAGCCTAACTTAAATTAACCTAACCTGACCTCACCACTGATCTAACCTAACTTAAACCAATTTTAACCAACCTAACTTAACCCACTTAACCTAAATTAACTTAACCAACGTAACCTAACCTAACAAGATAACCACACATGCCCGCCTTTCCTGACCTCGCTAATACATCACTAAGCATGAGGGATACTTACTACTCGATTATATTCTCAAGTACGGCTTAACTCAACCCTGTGACTCATGCTTGGTCATCCTCGAAGTTTTGTTTTGTGTTTGAGCCTCGAAGCTGTTTCCACGTCGACCTTAGCTGGAGGGCGAAGGGGGAGGTGGGGAGGGCTAGGTGGGCGGAGATGTTTTGTGAGTAATTGCTTGGGTTTGTAAGTGGCGGCAGATCGAGGTATAAATTTAGAGGGGACTGTGGTGAGGAGGAGGGGAGGAGGACGTGGTGGAGGAGTGGGTGAGGAGGAGGGTGGAGGAGGAGGTGTGTGGTGGGAGGAGGAGGTGGGGTGAGGAGGTGGGTGAGGAGGAGGTGGGGTGGAGGAGGAGGTGGGGTGAAGGAGGAGGTGGGTGAAGGAGGAGGGGTGAAGGAGGGTGGGTGAGGGGTGAGGAGAGGTGGGTGGGAGGAGGTGGGTGGAGGAGGTGGGGAGGAGGAGGTGGGGTGAGGAGGAGGTGGGGTGAGGGGAGGTAAGGCGGAGGAGGGAGAGGCAGAGTAAAGGGAGAATGAGTGGGGGTGAGGATGAAGGGGAGAGATAGAGGAGGAGGTGAGGGATAGAGGGAGGGTGAGATGGAGGAGGGGTGAGGATAGAGAGAGGTGAGGGATAGAGGAAGGGTGGGGATAGAGAGAGGGGTGAGGATAGAGGGAGGGGGTGAGGATGAGAGAGGGGTGAGGATAGAGGGAGGGGAGGATAGAGAGAGGGGTGAGGAGATAGAGGGATGGAGATGAGAGGGGTGAGGATGGAGGATGAAGAGGTGATATGGATGAAGGGGTGCGGATGGAGGAAGGGAGGAAGGGGGATGTAGAGAATGAAGGGAAGGAAGGGTAATATAAAGGGAGGAGACCGTGGTAAGTGAATGGTGTGTCAAATGCTGCATATTAAGCTAAGGTATGGTCAGATTAGTGAACTAGCGTGCCTCCCGTCACTTAGTTCACTGATAACACACGAGAATTGACAAGTAGGGGCCTCTCACGGTTCAGAGGGAGGGTGTCTGTCTGTGGGGGTTTGTCTGTCTACCTGTCTGTTTGTCTTTCTGTCTGTGGCTCTGTCTAGTTGCCTGTCTCTCCCTTTCTTTTTTCTTGCTCTCTTTTATCTCTCTCTCTCTCTCTCTCTCTCTCCTTTAATAGATTTTATCCTACCTTAAAATACGAAGAAAATCCCATAACCAGGCCTAAAAAAAATCCTTTAAATCAACTACAAATCCCTTTCCAACCCTAAAAACACGTCAAAGGTGAATATTAATCCCTTATCTAGCTCTTATAGTCCCTCTAAGTCTTATTTTGGGTAATATCTTTCTAAAGTTTTAAATATGTCAACTAACCATAATCATTGTTGGAACACTATCAAAGTAAGTGCTTGCTTCCTTGCCTTGCTTGCTTGCTTTGCTTGCTTGCTTGCTTGCTTCCTTGCTTGCTTCCTTGCTTGCTTGTATCAACACATATAACTTCTTTAATAAAAAATACAAGACTAATGTGCACATCCATTCACCACAGAAATATTCACATGCAAATTAGTATCACGTGAGGTTGTGGGTTGTGTTTTTGTTACTTCAATTCACCCATGGACGCAGATACATAAACAATACTGTCATTGATCTACACACACACACACACACACACACACACACACACACACACACACACACACACACACACACACACACACACACAAAACACACACAACACAGAGTATAATGGTTTAACCCCTGAGTATGATGATTTAACCCCTTGAGTATGATGATTTAACCCCTTGAGTATGATGATTTAACCCCTTGAGTATGATGATTTAACCCCTTGAGTATGATGATTTAACCCCTTGAGTATGATGATTTAACCCCTTGAGTATGATGATTTAACCCTTGAGTACGATGATTTAACCCCTTGAGTACGATGATTTATCCCCTTTGAGTATGATGATTTAACCCTTTGAGTATGATGATTTAACCCTGAGTCCCTGTACCCAAACCTTTGTACTTGTACTGTACTCAGGCGAAAGCAAATGTACCCAGAGTACCAGCAGTGTGGTAAGTACCGTGAGTGAGTGAGTACCGTGAGTGTCGTGAGCGAGTGCCGTGAGTGCCGTGAGTGCCTTGAGGGCCAGGTAATAACAAGATTGGACAGGTAAAGCAGCGTGACACTCAGGTAATTACTGAAGCGTAAGAAAAACGTTTGCGAGAGCCCCAAGACCTGTGTGCACAGTACTTAGATATTCTAGGACACACGCACACACACACGCACACACACACACACACACACACACACACACACACACACACACACACACACACACACACACACACACACACACACACACACACACACACCCCATCTTCCTCAGGTGGAGTGTTTAAGCTACATGTCAGAGCTCTTGTGTTCATCTACCTGCTGGGAGCCACACATTAATTATTATCCATCTCACCTGATAATTATTTATGCCCACTTACACACTAACTCTTCCTCACCTCTCCTTCTCCTCCTCCTCTTCCTCTTACTTTCTCTCTTTCCTCCTCCCTTTTATTCACTCTCTCCTTTCATTCTTCCTTTCCTTTCTTTCCTCTCTCTCATCCTTCCTTCTCTTCTTCCCTTCCTCATTCTTTCCATCTTTACTTTTTCTACTATCTTCTTCTTCCCTCCCTCCCTTCCTCTTTCCACCTTTCTCTCTCACTTCCTCCTCTTCTTTCCACCTCCTCATCACCTCCCCCTTTCCATCTCTCTCCTTCTCTACCTCTCTCCCATTCCTCACTGATTCACACTCTACTCATCACACACTTCATCATATCATCACCGTGTTTACTCTTAACTGAATAATTCAAAATTACCTAATTATTGCTATAATTATACGTTCAAGTTTCCCTAAAATAAAAATAATTATAATCGCGAATGAAGGACCAGGTATATTTTTTTTTATTCTGATATGAGTAATGAACGTAGAGTCGACAGCAGGTAAACATGAACGTAATTAATGCAAGTTTTATCTGAAGTTAAGATAGCTTTTTAGTATTATAATGACTTAGCAAAGATGAGTGTGTGTGTGTGTGTGGGTGTGGATGTGGGGTGGGGTGACCTGCTCTCTAGGTAATGATTGATAATTAGGTGAGTTTGTTAGGTTACATACATACATACATACATACATACATACATACATACATACATACATACATACAAAACACCCGAGAACAGATGACAAAAACTTTCTTCTTTTCTCCACGTAACAAAAACACTGTTCGCCTCACGTGTCATTTCCAGGGATTCTTCTCGTCTTTCAAGTGAGAAGTGAAGCGTTGTAAACAAACACGACCCTGCTAGTGCCCCGCCCCTCTCCTGACCGCCCCTTCTCCCCAGCCTCACCCCGGTTCGCCTCTTTCCCCTCAGTCCTTACCTTATCCTAGCCTGTCCTTCACCCCAGCTTGTCCTTCACCCCAGCCTGCCCTTCTCCCCAGCCTGCCCTTCTCCCCAACTCGCCTCACTCCCCAGCAGTCCTCCCTCATCCCAGCCCCTATCATCTCCCTGTTCTCTGGGGTCTTCTGGGTCTGTATAAACCCCTGGGTGAGCACATAATACAGGCCCTTCCTACCTTCTGTGTTCTTTGGGGGGGTAGGGGAAGGGAGGGGGTAGGGGAAGGGAGGGGGTAGGGAAGGAGGGGGTAGGGGAAGGAGGGGGGCAGTGTGTTAGCATGGAGAAACAAAGAAAAACAAAGAGAGAGAGAGAGAGAGAGAGAGAAAGTACTCTGTTAGCGTCACATAAATCTGCGTTCCGTTACGGGGGCGTCACTCTGTGTATAATGACGACCCTGGCTGCTCCTTCATCTTCACTACGTCTTGAGGGTGAAGGAAGCAGCAATATATCATCCCTATCTCCCCAACTCCCTCACTGACCTCCCTTAACCCACCCCTAACCCTGCTCAACACCCTCCCGTGCCCTTCCTCACTTCCTCCCTCACTTCCTCCCCTCAAACCTCCCTCACTCTACTCGTCTAAATAATCACACTCCCTCCTCCCTCTACACCTTCTTCCCTCCCTTTATCCCTCCCATCTACCATTCCCTCCCTCTACCCCTACCTCTTCCTCTACCCCCTACTCCCTTCCCTTCCTTTCTTCCTCCTATCCCCATCATCTCCTTTTTACCTCCCTTCCCATCTCTCTTCCTTCCCCTTCCCCTCCTCTCTCCCTCCCCTCCTTCACCACTACCGTTTATTTTCCAGCAGTGTGAAGTCACCTAAGTACTGCATCTCCACCAGGAAGCGCCAGTTATTATACTGCAGAAGGTGATTTAAATAACGAAACCTTGGGAGGTCTTGTGTTCCGTCAGAAATTTCCTACGATAAAATCTTCACTTCGCAGCAGAGATAAAATAATACCTTTTATTGGGTCGCTTATCGGTATAGAGATAACAGAAATAAGAGGCCAAAAAAAATCTGAATTTACACTGAAATATAAGGTGGGAAAAATGCCAAACACCTGAGATCTGAGAGAGGCTGAGAGTAAAGTAACCAGCACAACAATAGGAACAAGCCCCTGGGATACGCTGTGAGTAATGGTAGAGAGAAAGAGAGAGGAGCCTTAAATATGCTAGAGAGAGGTTGGCTGGCTGGTGGCTGGACCTACTACTTACCTAACCTGCCCCCATTGCAAGTGAGTGATACATTACCTCCAACTGCTTTCACACACACACACACACACACACACACACACACACACACACACACACACACACACACACTGCCTCACCTCTCGCGGGTGTGAGGAGGTCTGTTGAAAGGGGTTTCGCTAAGAGGTGTCTCCTGAGAAGGGTCTGCTGGGATGGGGGTCTCTGGGGGCTTGAAATGGGGTGGTGGTGTTGGGAGGGTGGGAGGGGAGGAGGGGGAGGGGGAAGTAAGGAAGGAAGGAGGATTAAGAGTTAGGAAGGGGGTGGGGAGATGGAAGGAGGGTGGGGAGACAAGTATATAGGTGGGGAGAGAGAGGGGTGTAGGTGGGGGGTGAGTGTGGCTCGAAGAACGAGGGTTTAGGAGTGGGGAAGGTGGAAAGTGGGAGGGTGACGAGTGGGAAGAGGACGAATGGGCTGGTGTGAGAGGGAGGACTTGGTGGCGGTGAGTGGGATGGCGTGGCGGTGAGTGGGTTGGCGTGGCGGTGAGTGGGATGGCGTGGCAAAGAGAGGGCGTGTTCGAGGATAGTAAGTCGACATAGCATGAGAGGGCGTGGGTGGTGATGGTGGCGAGGAACAGACCAACTTGCCCATCCAACAAAATAATATCTTTTTTTTTCTATTATTTGTGGTTATAATGTTCATTGATTTACCACGACCTCACCTGACTCCCTTGATTTGCTACCTGACTAATTTACGACCAATGATCCAGACTAAGGTTGGTGTTGTTTGATAGCCTTGGTTGCCCTCTCATTAGCGTAATTCACATAATTACCAGAGTATTTATCTTGCACCAAATATCAATTGTGTAAAGAAAAAGATGGTCTTTTATCCACGATGAAAAAAAATTATAATTTGATTACTTATTCAAATTGGAATCATAAAAAAACACAAAAGAAGATTATACCACTCAAGAGTCATACGTATTGTGACAACTATGATATTTTATAAACAAACACAATGTTATAGTCATTAATATAGATGGAAAAAACAAAATCTCTATTAATATTAAAATTAAACCAAGCCGAGACTCATGACAAACTGACAAACTGACACACGCAACCAGGTTAAAAAAATGTGGGAGTATTATATGAATAAAAGCCGTATTATTAGTAACAGTTTGGGTGTATAAAGAGACATAGACACAAGATGATAAAGATATAATAGAGGAGGAAAGAGGGACTATGGTCATCACAGGTGTACAGTGAGTAGTTCCTTTAATTAAGTATAATGAGGAGGAATACAGGTGAAGTTGGTGTCTGGGTCGATTGTATACAAGACAAGGAAAATAATTAGTGAAGGTTCGTGTGTGGGTGTGGGTGTTGACCGTGTGTGTGTGTGGGAGGGTATTGACTCTGTGTGTGTGGGTGTGTGTGTGTGGGTGTGTGTGTGGGTGTGTGGGTGTGTCTGTGTGTGTGTGTGTGTGGGTATTGACCGTGTGTGTGAGGGCATTGACTCTGTGTGTGTCTGTGTGGGTGTGTGTGTGTGGGTGTGTGTGTGGGTGTGTGTGTGTGTGTGGTGTGTCTGTGTGTGTGGTGTGTTGACCGTGTGTGTGTGAGGGCATTGACTCTGTGTGTGTCTGTGTGGGTGTGTATGTGTGGGTGGGTGTTTGTGTGGGTGGGTGTGTCTGTGTGTGGGTGTGTGTGTGTGTGTGTGGGGTGTGTGTGTGTGTGTGTGTGTGTGTGTGGGTGTGTGTGTGTGTGTGTGTGTGTGTGTGGGTGTGTGTATGTAAAATAAAAACACACTTCACGGACTCACATTGTTAGTGCATGTTGACTAAAGTTAAGTTAATCAGTCCTTATGTTTCCTGATCACGATACAGAAAATTGAACAGAACGTCTAAATATATACGATGTTATTTTTTGTTTAACTAGATATTTTCACAGTTAACAAGACAAATGATTTAGTTATGAGTCACGAAATGTTATATTGGAATTCCATGTTTTTTTTTAACCTGAAAGAATTCATCACGTTAGGTTAGGTTAGGTTAGGTTAGGTTAGGTTAGGTTAGGTTAAAAATAATCACAATGAAATATCGATTCTATACAGTATAAAACCTATTGTATAAGTAGACAGATAGACAGATAGTGTTACAAATATTCATCTTTTACCGTCAGAAATGTAGGTACAATATTCAGTAAAAATAGAGTATTCGTTAATAACTACCCGCACATCATCACTACAAAGACCATATCAATAAAACTTTGGATACGAATAAAAAAAAAATTATAAAGTTGGTTTTTTATTTATTTTTTTAATGGTGGATATATTTGAATTGTAATCCCCAAATCTACCTTCTTGTTGTTACCTGAAATGTTGCCTCATTTTTCAGTGGGAGGATGGAAAGGATGAGGGAGGGAGGAGGGAAGGATGGGAGGGAGGGAAGGATGAGGGAGGGAGGTGGGAAGGATGAGGGAGGGAGGAGGAAAAGGATGAGGGAGGAGGAGGGAAGGATGAGGGGAGGGAGGTGGGAAGGATGAGGTGAGGGATGAAAAAGAGAGAGAAAGATTGAGGGGTTGAGGGAGGGAAAAAGAAAGGGTAAAGGAAGGAAGGAAGGAGAGAACAAGAAGGGATAGACCGAAGGAGGGAGATGGAGAGAAAGAGGGAGAAGTTGAGAAAGGGAAGGGAAGAGGGAGAAAGACGGAGAGGAGTTGAGGGAGGGAAGGAGGAAGGGAGGAGTTGAAGATTGGAGCGAGGAAGGGAGAGAGGAAGGGAGGGAGGAAGGGAGGGAGGGAGGGAGCATAAGACCAGTAATCTGTAAGGTCGTGATAGATAGCTGCTGTCGTTGGCCACATGTACCTGTCATAGAGCTGATGATCTCATAATGGCGCCAACAGCAAATACTCTCTTGCCTCTTAAGAAATACCTTTTTTTATGTTGGGGTGAAGTGATAAACAGTGAAGACGTGTGCTGGGTTATGTTGTGTAGTGTGGTGTGTGGTGTGTGTTGTGGTGTGGTGTGTGTGGTGTGTGTGTTGTGGTGTGGTGTGGTGTGTGTGGTGTGTGGTGTGTGTGTTGTGGTGTGGTGTGGTGTGTGGTGTGGTGTGTGGTGTGGTGTGTGGTGTGGTGTGTGGTGGTGTGTGTTGTGGTGTGTTGTGTTAAGTAAAACATGTATATGGAGCAAGTAACAAGATCACTAAATTACAAGATGTTGTAACCGCTAGACTAAGGTTAGGATATAAGTACCTCTGGCAGTATGTCCCACAGGCAGATGTGAACAGAACTAAATATAAAGTGTGTGGCCAGACATATGGCCACACACTCCAACACTACGTCTTAAACTGTGAGAAATAGAACCTTATAGGGATAGATCCAAGCACACTGTGTATACAAGGCACAGCACTTTATCTCTGATGACATGATAGCTGATATACTAAGGCTGTATCCACACTTGGCATCTAGTACCTAATCATAATTCTATGTACCGACTTAAACAATGTACTGGAAATACTCTGTAATATTAATTGCCTTATCAAAATTACTGGGGTCTGATAAACGCCCTTTGTGGCCTCTACTCTGTAATCCTTTTACCGCTACCGCTCACAGGATGAGTATGGGGTGCACAATAAACTAGCTGCTATCCGCGGCAAAAATTCAAAATTCAAATTCCTCCCTGAAGCCATCAGACAGTGCCATCAGACAGTGCCATTAGACAGTACCATCACACAGTCCCATCAGACAGTGCCATTAGACAGTGTCATCAGACAGTACCATCAGACAGTGCCATCAGACAGTACCATCAGACAGTGCCATCAGACAGTACCATCAGACTTTACCATCAAACAGTGCCAGTGCCATCTATTAATGTTCAGGGCTTGTTTATCTTATCGACGAGGCCCCCGGGGTATTTAACACTCTGAGTACTACAGGTGACACCCAGTACACACCCCCGCGTCTGTTCCACCCTTTAAATACGACTAAACGACCGCCAGTCTTGGACAATTGGTGATTCTTCAATGTCAGAGGTCAATTGCTTCACCCTACCTGACCCTACTCACCCCACCTCCCCTCTCCCCCTCTCGCTATAACGGTCAAATAAGGTCCAGTGTTTGATTAATACTCGTTCATGACTTGTATAGAGTGGGCTCATTGGTGGGTGGGTGGGTTGGATTGGGGTGGGTGGGTTGGGGTGGGTGAGTGGGGTAGGTGGGTGAATTAAGGTTGGTGGGGAAGATGAGTTGAGGTGGGTGGGATCACCGTAATCAAACCTTTTAGTCATCGTACTCAGAAACTAGTTATCGTACTCAAGGGAACAAGTCATCGTACCCGGAAACCGGTTATCGTACTCAAACCTTCTAAATCAACGTACTCGAGGGATTTATCTTACACCTATACATAAATACAGCAATACAATAATTCAGTGATAAAAATAATACAATACAATAATACAGTAAAATACAGTAATAATACATTCAAAATACAGTAAAAGCAGCTGGAAATACAACAAAAATCCCTAGGATGTTAATTTTCAGTATGTATCTAGTACTTGAACAGCAGGTAGCCAATACTTCTGTATATTTAACGATCATCAAAGTGTATATTACGCTTTTGCATTTTTCTACCCCCCTGGCTGTGTTTACATACGGCATTTATACACTGGACTTGTATCAATATAAGCGGGATGATTATTATTGATGATGGGTACGTATTTTATGGAGATTATTATTATTATTATTATTATTATTATTATTATTATTATTATTAGTGTTATTATTATTATTATTATTATTATTATTATTATTATTATTATTATTATTATTATTATCTTTTAAAAATATATATATCACAACCAAGTAACTTTAAATTATTTGTTGGTCTTATTCTTAACAACATAACCACAACAACAATTTGCTCACATCCTCCGCGTCATCTAATTAAAGGTTGACGTTACCTGTACCATTCACTTCATCACAGGTATTAGCGGCCCCAAGAATTATTATATAAGAGAACTTCCGCCAGGTGATCGCCAGGTGAATCGATATTGTGACCCGGGGCTATTTGGACAAAGTCAATATTTTGTAAAAGATCACTAAATATGGTGTAATAGATCAAGTGTGTGTGTGTGTGTGTGTGTGTGTGTGTGTCCCTAACTACGACACCACGTAGTAAATGAGGTGCTACAACATCATGTGAGGTCATTCATAACACCACAACACCACCAACAACAACACCAACCACCACCACCACCAACACCACCACCACCACCACCAACAACAACAACAACAACAACACACTCCAAAAAAACTCAATCCGTAGATCAGAGCAAAAATTTCTACCACATTTCATTCATTTTTCCCCAGGATGATCTATGTTGCGCAATGTCTCATAATTCGTCGGAACAACATCAATTTTCCCGCACCTCGTTCTCTGTACACAATCACGCTTACTGGCACGCTGGCGATTCGTCGGGCGGTTTTGTAAGTTAGGAGATGGGGGGTGGGGGGTTGGGGGTGGGGGGAGCTGGTGGGTGGGGAGGGGTTGGTGGGGGTGGGGAACTGATGGAAGTGGTGTAGGGTGGAGTGGGAGGGGTGATGGAAGGGGTGTAGGGAGGGGAGGGTCCTGCTGTAACATTTGTCAGAGTAGGAAGGGGAGGGGGAGTAGGGGGAGGGGGAGAAGGGAGGAGAGAGGTGTGGGGGGGAGGGGGGTGTGATGGGTGGACACATACCTACATTTTGGATATTGATCTGACAATTTCAATGGCCGCTACAAACACTTCAACACATTTATACACATTGCCGGCATAACAAAAAAAATAAACAAACAAAAAATTGAAACAAAAACAACGGAGGATATCAAGGGCGGGATTACTTAGGTGAAATCTATTTAATCCCGGGTGATTAACGAGTTAAGGGGGATTATTTATGGAGAGGATTATTATTAGCATGACTGTAAGATAGATCATTAAAAATCAGATCATAAATCCTACTTGGGTCGAGCTGTTACTATCTAGCGGCCGAACTTAAGACAAGGTGGTGGCCGAACATAAGATAGGTTGCTGCCGAGCTTAAAAGAAAGTAGTGGCCAAACTTAGAACAGAGTAGTGGCCGAACTTAAAACAAGGTTGCGGACGAACTTAAAACAAGGTTGCGGACGAACTTAAGACAAGGTGGCGGGAGTAATCGATACACACAAGGAAAAAAAACAAAAACACTACCCACCCTCCCAAAACCAACCCACCCATCCACCCCCCTCATTACGCCATTTTCACATGATTTATTTTTCATTCAATTCCGCCAGCGACAGACTCTCCTTGTACCCTGGTCGTCTGCTGCCCGTACAGGTATGGTGGGCAAGTTGACGATACACCTGGGCCACACGATAGATCAGGCGAGGTGAAGAAGAAGAAGAAGAAGAAGAAGAAGAAGAAGAAGAGAGAAGAAAGACGAAGAAAGAAGAAGAAGAATAAGAAGAAGTGAGAAGAAAGACGAAGAAAGAAGAAGAAGGACGTACACTCACCTCAGCCACCCGCTTCCCCCGACAATAATGTGTGTGAGAGAGGTGTCCCTACCTAGCAATTAGCGACGACAAAGAGTAGGTTCATCCACCCTGTTGACTACGCCTTGGGGAAGGGGAGGGAAGGGGAGGGAAGGGGAGGGGAAGGGGAGGGAAGGGGAGGGAAGGGGAGGGAAGGGGAGGGGCAGCTATATCGTCTGTTTACTTAAAAGTTTATCGGGTCCACCTGATACGAAAAACTATTAAAATCTCAAAATCCCGAAGAAATTATCAAAAATATCTAATGGTATATAAGCTCTCACACCTCCCTACCCTCACGCACCTCCCTACCCTCACGCACCTCCCTACCCCCGTCTCCCCCTCTCCCCTCATAACAAAAACATTATAAACGAATTAGGTGAAGATTAGACACCCTAATTTAGGTTAGGTTAGGTTATGGTGTGGTGTTTGTAAGTTAGGAAAAATATCACAGGGAAAAAAGGAACAGGAAAAAAAGATACAGGGGAAAGTAACAGGAAAAAAGTCATACGTCTAACCTAAACTATACTTTAGACTGCTTAAAAAATGTGACTATATTACATAGGCAAAAGTACGGCTTTTTACTGCTATATTCTCCCTGCTATCTTCCTTTTACTTTTTTCCTGCAACTTTTTTCCTTTAATTTTTTCCCTGTGACATTTTTCCTGCTACTTTTTTCCCTATGACTCAGCAGCCTGGTGGTACAAGAACACATCTAACTAGTAAAGGCATAAAACTCCCTCTCACCTGAACACAGCACCGTACCCCTAACAGAACCATAACTCATAATAATAATAATGATAACAGTTTTTACTCACTATCGAACCCAACTGAGATCTTACACTGATACAACTACCAATAACTGGCTTAAAATCCATAGGTTATTTAGGGTTAGGTTGGGTTAGGTTAGGTTTTTATATTTCCCTGATAGTAAACACAAATTATGGAATGCCAAGATAAATTACGTAAAGATATATTGAAAATAATCTGAATATGACAGATCGGAAGTGTGTGCGTTGGTCTGGATTAGGCTGTAAATAATTCCTCTTACCCCCTTCTCTCTACCTAATCCTCAACCTTATCCCTTATCCTTGGCTGCGTCGTCGCCTGCCACTGCCCACCGTACTTCGTCATCAGTGGCAGGACCTGGACAAAGGACTCGGTGACAGGTAAATTTACGGCTGCATACTTATACCTAGAAATGAAAATCGGTATTGGATCATGTTAATCACGCGACGTTGAACCTGACTGACTGGGGGAGGGAGAGAGAGAGGGTGAGAGAGAGGGAGGGAGAGAAGGAGTGAGGGTGAGAGAGAGAGAGAGAGGGAGGGAGGGAGGGAGGGGTTGACAGGTCACAGGAGTTAAGGTTTACAAGTCATAGGAGGTTAACAGGTTCACAGGAGTTAGGGTTTACAGGTCATAGGAGGCTTACAGGTCACAGAAGTTAGGGGTTGACAGGTCACAGGAGGTTAACAGGTCACAGAAGTTAGGGTTTACAGGTCACAGGTGTCAGGGGGTCATCTGTATACGTCAGAAGTAAAGGGTCAAGATCTTACGAAGGTTAGGGGTCACGTGACTCAGGTCAAAGTTCAAGGGTCAGTCTGCCTCAAAAGTCAACGGAGTGGAAGTTACATTGGTCTACTCTAATGCTTAACCTGCGGCACTGATGTTATAACCTGCGGCACTGATGTTATAACCTGCGGCATTGATGTTATAACCTGCGGCATTGATGTTATAACCTGCGGCACTTCTGTTATAACCTGCGGCACTTCTGTTATAACCTGCGGCACTAGTGTTAATAACCTGCGGCACTTCTGTTATAACCAGATATACAACACAGGTGACACATTTAATGAGTTATTCTCAGGTAATGTTTTCCTGTTATTAAATTTGACTAAAAAACCTCATTCTTGATAAATAAGTTTTTAATATTTTTTTTATTAATTTGGTGTTTTTATTAATTTCCGATAATTATTTAGGTGTTATTTAGGTTAAATTGATATCCAAATTACCACGTTATATTTCCTTAGTTACCTGTTTGTACCTGTACCTGTACCTGTAAATTAACGAAGGGGTGTCATTACAGGTATTTTGTAACCTCCCTGTGCCTTAATTAATATTGAACTAATGTGTATAAACTTACTTATGTTAGATTTTTTAGCTGATATGTTCTGTTATGTTTGGTGTAAATATTTGAGTTTATTATTGCTTATATATGCATTGTCGATCCAGATATAAATTATTTCTTCTTCAATCACATCACTGAAGCTGTGTGTGTGTGTGTATGTGTGTGTGTGTGTGTGTGTGTGTGTGTGTGTGTGAGTGTGTGTGTGTGTGTGCAATCTATCCATCTGATAATGATAGACAATTCCCTAAATGTAAATAAGATGTTTAATATGAATTTAACACACAATAATTCATCACATTTAACTATTTCCAGAAACAGACAGACAGACAGACAGACACAAACAATAATAACTACATCACTACAATGAATTTATACCTTCCATATTTTTTTTTTGGGGGGGGGGATTTCTTTGATAATGATATTCACTCGACTGAATATATATAACATTATAAATCTGAGGCAAAGGGTTGGCTGAAGAGACGACTCACTTCCTACACGATTTGACATTTTACTGTGAGAGAAGTCATTAATTTTTGTGTAGATGGCATTAGCTGGAACCACACCCCTCCTAACCTAACCTAACCTAACCTCACCTAACCTAACCTAACCTAACCTAACCAAACCAAACCTAACGTAACCTAACCTAGCCTAGCCTAACCCCTCCTATCCCCCTCTCGCCCCCTCCTTGTTCAACGTCCCTCCTACCCTTCCTAACCCCTCTTATCCTCCTTGTTGAACATACTCCCTCCCTCCTTTCCTCCCTCTCTCTCCTCTCCAGCAAATACACCCCATCCCTCCCCCTCTCCCTCTCATCTCCAACGAATACCTCCTCTCTCTCCTCCCTCTCCAATGATCTCCTCTCCTTCCCTCTCCCTCCCTCTCCAGCGAACACCTCTTTGGTAACTGATACACACGGTACACGAATCCCAAGCTGAGAAGGAATATATATTGGCTTTGAATATGTTGTGGGATGCAATTACGTTCCACGATACAACTGGAGTAGTAACTTAACGGGGGTAGTAATGTAACGGGGGTAGTAATGTAACGGGGGTAGTAATGTAACGGGGGTAGTAATGTAACGGGGTTGTAACTCAACGGGGGTAGTAACTCAATGGGTAGTAATTTGATGGGGTAATTTAATGGGGTAGTAACTTAATGGGGTAGTAATTTAATGGGGTAGTAATTTGATGGGGGTAGTAACTTAATGGGTAGTAATGTAACGAGTAGTAACTTAACGGGGTAGTAATTAAATGGGTAGTAATTTAATGGGGTCGTAATTTAATGGGGGTCGTAATTAAATGGGGGTTGTAATTATTGGGGTAAATATAATACAATGCCATAATAAAATAGTAATTTGAAGGGGGGTAATTAATCAATGGGGTAGTAATTTAACGGGGGTGATAAATCAATGGGGTAGTAATTTAACGGGGGTGATAAATCAATGGGGTAGTAATTTAACGGGGGTAATAAATCAATGGGGTAGTAATTTAACAGGGGTGATAAATCAATGGGGTAGTAATTTAACGGGGGTAATAAATCAATGGGGTAGTAATTTAACGACGTTGTCACAAGGTATTCTATTTCGTCTGGTGTAACCTTTATATAAGCTTGAAAAATCAATTTGATAAGTTTTTTTTTGTTTTCGTGAATTTTATCTCTTATGTTGAAATGTTAGGTTTAAAGATTGCATTATATTTATTCTTCCATTTAAATGCAAAAAAAAATCACTGATTTGTTTTTCTTCTCGCGAAAAAATTAATAATCTACAAAGTTGATTAGCGAGAGTTGCCGAGTTGATTTATTTGTGGCGGCAAAAAGTGATTCTATTTACATAAACACGTCAACAAAACGTCGCCTCGGACGATAGGTACATTAATAAACTCCGTCATAACTTGTGTGATATTTTAGCCATTAACATGCATCAATTTTTTTCTTTTAATATGTGTGTGTGTCGTTGATGTTATAAGAAAAAAGTAGTAAAAAAAGAGGCGTTTCCCTTTTCATTTAAATCATTAAAAAAAGACTAAATTAGAATTTTAATGGGATAGTCGCCCGCCCTGGCCCGGCGCGAGGCTGGCAATCACCAGAAAATACACCGACACGTGTTTGGCCTAATAATTCGCTTCCGTTTTAGGATTTTTCCTGCTAATTCGTTACATGTTAATGAGATTTTATAATGACTGCTGGGGCAACACCGGCATTTTTTACCAGATATATTACATGGAATACACATGTATGTATATATATTTATTTATTTATAGAAGACCAACATACATACAGAGAAACATAAAAAACAATAAAACTCTCATGTTGTTTGACGAGCCCCAGAGAGCTTCCTGACGCGGGGGTAAGACAAGAGGTGGTGGAGGGGGGACTCAAGGCTCCTCCATCAGTAATACATCATCTCTGGCACGAAAACCTACAACCCATCACTCATGTGAACAACAACAAAACTCACAATATTCACACGGGAGTAAAAACACACAAGAGGGATACGAACACACCTGAAAAAAACAAAAAACAAAAATCTTCCCACAACATAAGCAAAACAACCCGATCTTCCTAGACCTGGAGGACCTTCAGTTCAGATGATGATAACAACACCCCCCCGCCCCTCCATAATACACACTACTATGTATAATGGACACATACACATAACCTTACCCTGAGACAACCTACAGAAATCAGAATTAATACAAGTACAAACAGCTTTCTAACTTCGCCTTATAGACCTGAGGATTTCCGTACTTATTAACAATGGTGGGTTAGCATTGTTATGAGATCGCTGTTACGGCTGCGTGGAAAGGTCAAGATATATCTCTGAGGGTTGGAGGGGGAGGGGGCGAGGTGGGGAAGGGGGGAAGGAGAGGTGGGGGAGGAGGGGGAAATACCACATATGAAAAGGTGATTGTATAATTAAATCGAGATGAGAAGGTTGATTGGTAGTGAGGGTTAGTTTACCTGTGTGAGGGGTGATTTACCTGGTACTGGGGGGGGGTGAGGGTGAGTGGGGGTGAAGGTGATTGGTTATAATGCTTTTTATATCACCTGTTTAGGATCACCTGAAGATTAAACCCCCCAAACTAGCAACTATTAAACCATAGAAAATAATTAACTTGGCTACATTTATTCAGATCATTCCCCGCCTTTCCTGACCAGCCGGATTATACTCCCTACACATAAGGTCATATAATTCCTATCAATTACACTCCAACATAACCCAATAATTACCACCTTTATTTAATGTCTTCCTATTTCTCTCTTTATCACAATATTTCCCTAGTTCTCGAAATCGTAATTGGAAATAGAGAAATAGATTGGAACAGATCATTATTTCAATATATATCACATAGTGTTCAGATAATAGAATTTGATGCAGTATGATGAACCGCAATACAAATTCGTATTTTATTTTCCTGGCTTTTCGCGGCTCAAAATTATAATTGTTACAGTAAAACGATGGTGAGATATACAGTATATATGTAGTACTATTTTAACAAGCGTTCGTATATGTGGCTGTTTGTTTACACTCGTGGAGAAGAAGGACTATTGGTTTCTAGATCAGGAGAGTATCTCATGTGTGTTTCGACCAATCAGGAGTGTTTAGTATGTATTTCGACCAATCAAGAGCGTTTATTGTGTGTTTCGACCAATAAGGAGTGTTTAGTATGTATTTCGACCAATCGGGAGCGTTTATTGTGTGTTTCGACCAATTAGGAGCGTTTATTGTGTGTTTCGACCAATCAAGAGCGTTTATTGTGTGTTTCGACCAATAAGGAGTGTTTAATGTGCGTTTAAACCAATTAGAAGCGTTTATTGTGTGTTTCGACCAATCAGGAGTGTTTAGTATGTATTTCAACCAATCGGGAGCGTATATCGTGTTAGTCTACCCTCTGGACCACTCATAATCATTTTACTTATGATTATCGACCCATAAACGAATTAAAAATAGTGCTAATAGACCCAATGGACCAATCAGAACCGTTCATCACTTCAGTCTACCAATCAGAACTAATCATTAATGAATGCTTAAAGAACAGACCTCATAATATTAACACATTTTCTATTAATATTTGAGTGTAGGATGAAGGAAGGAATGGGTAGGATGAAGGAAGGAATGGGTAGGATGAAGGAAGGAATGGGTAGGATGAAGGAAGGAATGGGTAGGATGAAGGAAGAAATGGGTAGGATGAAGGAAGGAATGGGTAGGATGAAGGAAGGAATGGGTAGGATGAAGGAAGGAATGGGTAGGATGAAGGAAGAAATGGGTAGGATGAAGGAAGGAATGGGTAGGATGAAGGAAGGAATGGGTAGGATGAAGGAAGAAATGGGTAGGATGAAGGAAGGAATGGGTAGGATGAAAGGATGAAGGAATGGGTAGGATGAAGGAAGGAATGGGTAGGATGAAGGAAGGAATGGGTAGGGATGAAGGAAGGAATGGGTGGGATGAGAAGAGAAACAAAAATATAACCAGAAAATGATGAGTAAAGGGGGAGAAGCAATCGGAGGAAGGGGACAGTCTGATAGGTAGAGGGAGACAGTGATAAAATGGAGATAAAGCAATAGGAGAAATGAGGGAGAATAATGATAACAGGGGAAAATGCGATTGGAAGAAGGGGAAAGACTGATGCAGAAGGGAATAAAAGTGATGGGAAGGAGAGAGAATGATGACGAAGAGGGGAAATGACGATAGGGAAGAGGGGAGAGAGTGATTAACAAAGAGGGAGGCGAACAAGGAAGAGAGAGAGAGAGTAACCAAATTATCAAGACACAAAATAAATGATAAAAATATATTAAAAAAAAATCTATTAAAATTTGTCTGAAAAAAAATCAATTGATTCGTCATCATCATCATCATCATCATCATCATCATCATCATCATCATCATCATCACCTCAACATGGGTTCAGGGTTTCTAAGTCACAAATGTCGGGTTCTGATTCGTTGTTTTAAGGTTCTATCACACAAGACAGGATTCGGGTTCGTTCTTTACGGATCCATGAAAGTAAACAAAAGGTCTTTAAGAGTCAATAGCTACAAATAGGTGCAGTAATCTCGTCCCTACTGAATTCTATTAGGACCAGGGAAATTATGAGGGGGTAAGGGGGGCTAAGGGGGGCTAAGGGCATCAGAGTCCAAATATAGATGCAATTTAGGAAATCTGGGAGGGGAGAGAGGGAGGAAGGAAGAAAGGAGGAGAGGAGAGAGGAGGAAGGAGGGTCTGGGATGGTGAAGTGTGTGTGTGTGTGTGTGTGTGTGTGTGTGTGTGTGTGTGTGTGTGTGTGTGATTTCTTTATGGCCTAAAAAAAGTGAAGTGGCAAAGATAGATACTATAAGCTATCACCTCGACGTAGACTATAGGAGTGTAGAGAGAGGACGACCCAAAATAAATCAAATCAGATTATCACACTAGTATATTCTTATAGCTTCAAAAGTTTACAGAATGATGATCGAGTTTGAGGGAAGTTAGGGAGAACCACAGTAGAGAGAGAGAAAGGATATTAGTGTGATCTGATTTTATGAATGATTTGTTCTACCCTCCAACCACCCCCACCCACCCACCCACACACCCACCCACCACACACCCACCCCACATGCCACCCCCCCCCCACAATATATTTATGAATGGAAATACACACAAGGAAGCAAGATGCTATTTCTAGACAAATCGAATCAATTGTTTGGGAATTACTCGATGTTATTTCCTGTTCTTGTGTTAGTGTTTGTCGTGATGTGTGGAGATATATTTTTTTTTTTTCATTATTGTAAAGAATTTAGTGGAATTTATTGGTTAATTTGTTAATTATTTATGTATATAGGTAGATACATACACACACACACACACACACACACATATGTATGTTTGTCTCTTCGTGTATACATAGATTAACAGACGCACAGACATACACTAATACACACACACACACACACACACAGACACAGACACACACACACACAACACACACACACTCATAAATACACACACACACACACACACACACACACATATACACACACACACACACACACACACACACACACACACACACACACACACACACACATACACACACACACACACACACACACACACACACATATACACACACACACAAGGGTACAGGAGGAAAATATGACAGAGGAAGATTGTTGTAGTTAATTGCTTATCGATCGAGGCTCACGTCTTGCAGGGAGGACCAGAGGGGGAGGAGCGGGAGGAGGAGGAGGGAAGAGGGAAGAGGAAAATGGTGATGGAGGCGGAGAAGAGAGAGGAGGAAAATGGTGGTTGGTAAAGGAGGAGGAGATGGATGAAAGAGAAAAGGGAGAGGAAGAGGTGGGAGGATATGATGGTGAAGGAGAAGAGAAGGAAAACAGGAGAAGAAAGACGGAAGAAGGAGGAAATGGTGGTGAAGGAGGAGGTGAAACAAGGGGGAAAAATCAGGAGAAAAATTATGACAGAGGAAAAGAGAGGAAAGTATTCATGGAGGAGGAAGAGGAGAAGATTGGAGGAAGAGTGAGAGGGAAGGAGGAGAGAAGAGAAGGACCCTTTTCTACCACTTCACCTCACCTTTTACCTCTCTCTCAAGTGTGTGTGTGTGTGTGTGTGTGTCTGTATAAGCGTGTACGTGTATGTCTTTGTGTGTGTGTGTGTGTGTGTAAGTGTGTGCGTGTGTGTGTGTGTATAAGTGTGTGCGTGTGTGTGTGCGTGTGTGTGTGTATAAGTGTGTGCGTGTGTGTGTGTGTGTGTGTGTGTGTGTGTGTAAGTGTGTGCGTGTGTGTGTGTGTATAAGTGTGTGCGTGTGTGTGTGTGTGTGTGTGTATAAGTGTGTGCGTGTGTGTGTCATCCACTATTTACATAATCATCACAAAATCATAGCAGTAGAAATAATAATTCCTCCCATCTTGGTGCGGTGACAATGACGGCACATGTGACGAGCATCTGTGACGGGATGTGGTCGTGTCGTCACTGGTAACATCTCCAAAAAACATGTGACGTGAGAATTAAGATGTATGCATATATGAATGAGAAACAGGGAGATGGGGCGGCGGTGGGTGTGGTTGGGTGGTAGGGTGGGGTGAATGGTAGGGTGGGGTGTGGTTGGGTGGTGGTGGTGGTGGTGGGGTGGTGGCGTGTGGTAAGGTCGTGGGGGAAGGGGCAGTAATGTGCAATAACAGTGTTACTTGTCC
The DNA here is from genome assembly GCF_018991925.1 of Homarus americanus. Taxonomy (NCBI): domain Eukaryota; kingdom Metazoa; phylum Arthropoda; class Malacostraca; order Decapoda; family Nephropidae; genus Homarus; species Homarus americanus. The sequence goes on along the minus strand of NW_024730064.1, from coordinate 105,944 downwards.
ATGAATGACAAATACATCCGAGGTAATTGTGTCATCATGGTGGTTAGGCGCGAGAGATTGTGGTGGTTTGGTGGTTGTGATGGTGGTTGGTAGTTGTGGTGGTTAGTTGTGATGGTGGTTGTGATTAGTAGCGGAAGATTTTTTTCTTAGATTTTGCCGCGGAGAGGGGCTAGTTTATTGTGCACCCCCATATTCATCCTGTGAACGGTAGCGCGAAAAAAGGATATCAGAGCAGAGGCCACAAAGGATGTTTATAAAACTCCAATAATAAGGATATTATGGCGTTGGGTGTTCACATCTGCCTGAGGGACATACTGCCAGAGGTACTTATATCCTAACCTTAGTCTAGCGGTTACAGCATCTTGTAATCTAGTGATCTTGTTACTTGCTCCATATACATGTTTTACTTGATACATCTCATCATGGTAAACAATGGATTGACTGGTGCCTGTTTACACTTGTCTACTGTCTTCAAATTCATCAGTAAGTTCTTTTCTGATAACAGTTTTAAAGGTTCAGTTTGACAGTCCCAGATTGTACTCGACATTGTCATTGTTGGACGCGAGTTTAGCTAAGGCATCAAACAGAGCTCTCTCTCTCTCTCTCTCTCTCTCTCTCTCTCTCTCTCTCAAGCCTCGCCAACCCCCAGATTGCTGTCAATACTGTTATGCTTACACACAAACCTCTCATTCGTCCCCTGCTCCCCTCTGTTTCCCCCTTCCTCTCACCTCCCTCTCCTCTCTTCTCCCTTTCCTCCTTTTTCCCTATTACTCATCTGCTTCCTCTTCCTCTCCTCTTCTTTCCTATATTCTGTCCTTCGTCCTGTCCTCCTCCTCCTCCTCCTCCTCCTCCTCCTCTCCCCTTCTCCCATTTCCTCCTCTCCCCTCCCCTGTTCTCTCCCCGTTTCTGGTTTTCTTATCTTATGCTTTACCTCCAATCTTTCACGCACCATATTCTCTCTCTCTCTCTCTCTCTCTCTCCGTATGACCGTCTCTGTCACTTCGTTTATCAGCTTATCATTGTCAGTCAGTCAGTCAGTCAACCAGTTAATCAGTCTCTATCTGTCTGTTTGCCTGTCTGTCTGTCTGTCTGTCTGTCTGTCTGTCTCTCAATGAGTTTCTCTCTCCATTATTCATTTATCTTCCTCTCTCTCACACCGCTATCTGTTCCACCCTTTCTTCTTCTTCCTTCCCCTTTCCACTTCCCCCTTCCCATACATCCTACCCATCACCTTTCCATTGGTTCATCTTGACGTTTCTTTACCTCTTCTTCTTCCTACTCTCTCTCTCTCTCTCTCTCTCTCTCTCTCTCTCTCTCTCTCTCTCTCTCTCTCTCTCTCTCTCTCCCTCTCTCGTTCCCCTCGTAGCAAGTTTTTCCGGTCGAGGGCACCAAGGTATACAGCCTAGGGGGGGTGGGGGGAGCAGGTGGGGGATAAGTGGGAGGCGCAGGGGCGGTGCTATTGTTTGGCCCCGCTGCTTTTGTTGTCAGTCGCTTTTGTCCAACTAAAAAAAAAGTGACTTAAAAAATGAGTTTGTTAGTTCTTAAGAGTCAACCTTGTACTGTTATTATTATTATTATTATTATTATTATTATTATTATTATTATTATTGTTGTTATTATTGTTATTATTGTTATTATTATTATTGATGTTTTTGTTGTTGTTGCTCTTGTTGTTGTTGTTATTTTTATTATTGTTATTATCTGTACAGTATCTCAAAAAAAGTATCTGACCGGATGGCTCTAATGACTTTCCATATGCTACCAGAGCCTCATCATGTCTTGGGAGGGTTGGTGTGCCTGGCTCTGTGGCATATTGACCCTTACTACAATATGATGTTCGGTTACTAGATTTTGGTAACCGAATATCATATTAATTAACTCCGAAATAAATAAAACTTGAATTATTTAAGATAGATTATATAGGTAAATGTGTGTTTTTATTTTTAACATAGTGTGGAGAGATACTGTGTGTGTGTGTGTGTGTGTGTGTGTGTGTGTGTGTGTGTGTGTGTGTTAAAATTCACATATTTTTTTAAGTAAGAAAATTTAAATTACTAAATCAACTTTTTACTTTTTCATAATAAAAAATCAAAATTAAATTAATATTTTTAATTGTTTCTCAGAATAAGAAAAACAAAAAAAATATATATATAAAACACATCTCAATTTTTTTTCCAAGTTTAAATATTAATTACCAACTAAAAAAAATAAATTCCAAGAGTTTTTCAAAAGAATTAAAAATCAAACTTTCAAAAACTTCTCATAGGCTTTTTTTTGTTCAAGTCTCTCTCTCTCTCTCTCTCTCTCTCTCTCTCTCTCTCTCTCTCTCTCTCTCTCCTTCGCTTACTACCTCCTTCTCCTCCTTCCTCCTTCCTTCTCCTCTTTCTGTCTCCTCCTTTTTTTATTCTTTCTTTTCTCTCTTTCTTCATTTTCCTTCACCTTTTTCCCTCTACCTCCTTCAACCTCTTCCTTTCTTCTTTTCTCTCCTCCTCCTTCTCAGCCTTTCCTTCCCCTCCTCCTCAAAAAGGTCAATCAATTATTCCCATTAAGAATCATCATTACTACAACTATTGCCCGCAGCTCATAAACCATTAAAAAATATTACCATTTTTTTAACAAACTTGAAATTTCGAGCAAAAAAATAATAAGGAAAATCATCAATGTGGCGTGAAGGAATGTTTTCGTTGACACGTGAACTATAATTGGTAGTTAAGGACACGTGAACTATAATTGCTAGTTAAGGACACGTGAACTATATTGTAAAAGCATCTCAAGAATGTTAAGAATGTGTTAGTGCTGATTTGTGTCACCTGTGTGTGTGTGTGTGTGTGTGTGTTAGAAATCTCTTACCATGAATACTGCAGAGAATTCAACGCTAACAGGTGTATTATGTGAGACGGTCAACGTAAAAGTATTAAGATAAGTAATAGGACGTTAAATAAGTTAAATATGTTAAAATCGTTAAAATAAATTATTGTGAATTAGTTGAATTAAGTAGGAATGTCATCCCTTTTGCACTACCGCTCACAGGATGAGTATGGGAGTGCACAATAAACTAGCTGTTGGCCTGTGGTAAAATTCAAATTTAAAATTCACACACACACACACACACACACACACACACACACACACACACACACACATACCCCACACTTATGCACACATGTCCGTCCTCTCTCTCTCTCTCTCTCTCTCTCTCTCCTTCTCTCACTCTCCGTCTCACTTGTTTTGCAACCATTGTCATTTCTTTAAAGGATCTGCCGCTAAACAAAAACACAAAAGACTAAAGATAATAACATAACAACTGTAAATAACAAGATAAATTATGATAATAAGAGAAAAAGAGGAAAACGAACCTTTTCAGGATCAAGAATTTTTCACTTACTGGGAGTGAACAATAAAAAACTAGTCGTAAATAACAAGTCTTTACCAGAGCGCTAAATATGCCTTGAATACTAAGTGTTTAATACAGTAATATGAATAAACATTATATATTTACATCCTCACGTGAATACAGCTTTCCAATGCCACCTAATAAAACAGTCGGGATATATTTTACTCAAATGGAATAACAAATTGATAAAACTCCTTCAAATATTACAATGCGAACAAAACTTCAACCACAAATAAGCAGATTCAAGGGAGGGTTTTATAAGTAGGGTGATGCCGCGGGGTAGCCAGGTGCGCCAACTCTCCTGCACGTCACCTGACCAAGAAAAATGAATACAAAACACAGATGAAAAAAAACCCACACCAGCAGCTTGAGGGAGGAGGTCGAGATTCACAGCAGTGACAACTAAGAACCCGAGGGTAACATAACGCCCGGTGGAAAAAAAAAACTCGCCTTAAACTACCGATAAATTAGGCAGGCAAACTCACCGTAGTCAAGGGCGTCTCGTGTGGGTCCCCTCCATTGTTACTGCTTCACACAGCATCATGCGAGACTCTCATTTCATCGAGAGACGATTTTCAGGAAGACACCATCAACCAGGTAGAGAAAAAAACGAGACCCCAACACGCCTCCATTGCAACAACCTTAATGATGGGTAGCAACAACATCCTTTTCCCTCCTCCAGAAGATGAGACTAAGAGCTTCATCTACACCAGCAGTAGCACGGAGCAACAGCAGTAGCAAGTACCCCGGGCGGAGCGTCGGGGGTGGCGGGCGGGCAGGGCTGTCAGTTGAACATCCACGGCTGGGTGACCGCAGGCTGGGCACCGCCACCACTGTAATCTTGGCTCGGTACCACCTGATTTTCAGCCCCTACCATATCATTACCACCCGTGACCAGTCTGCGAGAAGGCCGGCCACTCACCACCACCACCACGAATTAATGCTCCGCCGGGGGAATAAATCCTCAACCACTACACCTTAGGAACATTTCCACGCTTGAATTTTAAACAAGACACTAAATCCCTGACGACACGGGGCATCCTGGAACACCCACCCCGGCTACCGTATACCATGTAAACAATCCTCCCACCGCACCTCTTTCTCAGCGGCAAGTCCTTACAAACCTTATGATTTGGCATCACAATACTACCCTTCCCCAGCTCTCAACTCCCCATGATATACACTCCTTCACACTCACACCACACTCCCTCTACTCCTCACTCCCCTCAGGACTCGTCTACCTTCCCTCACTGCTCATTAAGACTCTTCGTTCATGCTCACCTTGGTCATTCTAAGAGGCTACTTGAGGGGTGAGGAGGTAGGCTAAGTGTGTGGGAGTCAGGGTATCGGGGCAGAGAGGTAGGCACACATAATCACTATGATATACCAACATTACACTGCCTTCACTGTTATTACTAGGAGCCCGCGAGACTCAGCCACGCCTCCGCCCTGCTACCTGTCTTAACTTGGCCTCTGTGTGTGTGTGTGTGTGTGTGTGTGTGTGTGTGTGTTCTTGCGTTTACGTATATCAGCATGTGTATCTGTGTGTATTTACTGTACACATATACTTGAATTTTGAGTGCATTCCTTTACCCCCTTTTTGTGTGTTTGTGTGAGCTAAGGGGTACACACACATCTTCGTTTACCTGTGTACAGTTATCACTTGGCCACAGCACACTTAACACTCGATCACAACTGAGATAAAAGATAAGTGAAACACACACACACACACACACACACACACACACACACACACACACACACACACATCAATCAATAGTATGAAATAAAATCACAAAATTAAAAAAAAAAACACCATTTAACCACAATTTCCACAGCTTGTCATTAAATTCCACCATAAAAAAAAAATAATGATAAATTCGTCCCACACGTCAGAACCAACTCGGAAATAAAGCCATTAACTTTACACGTGTACAGAATTACTCTTAGACACTTGAGGTAAATAGTATGGAATCAACCTATGACTCTTTATGTAATTAGAATATTCTTGTTAATCACTGCTTTTCATTATCAATTAAGTGTGAATAAACTCCATAGGAAAAATTCTGTAACACAAAGGGAAATGGGGGGAGGGGGTGTGGGGGAAAGGGTGGTGGGTGTGTGGTAGGGAAGTGGTGGTGAAGGGAATGATAGTGTGGGGAGGTTGAGGGAGGGTATTGGTGGGGGAGGAGGGTATTGTGGGGAGGGAGGAGGGTATTGGGGGGTTGAGGAGGATATTGGTGGTGAGAAGAGAAGGTAGTGGATATCCTTATCTATATACCACTGTAGTAAACTGAACAACATTTAGTATTACGACAACATCACCCCCACCACCACCCTCTCTCCCACCCCCCCACCACCATCCTCTCCCCACCCCCCACCACCACCCTCTCCCCACCCCCCCCACCACCACCCTCTCCCCCACCCCCCACCACCACCTCTCCCCACCCCCCACCACCCTCCCCCACCCCCCACCACCACCCTCTCCCCACCCCCCACCACCATCCTCTCACCCCCACCCCTCCCCACCCCCCACCACCACCCTCTCCCCCCCCCACCACCCCCCCCACCACCCTCTCCCCCCCCACCCCTCTCCCCCCCCACCACCCCTCTCCCACCCCCACCACCTCCCCCCCCCCCACCCTCCCCCCCCTCCCACCCCCACCCCCTCCCCCCCACCACCCCTCCCCCCCCCACCCCCCTCCCCCCCCCCCTCCCCACCCCCACCACCACCCTTCCCACCTACCCCCCCCACCTCCCCCCACCATCTCCCCCCCCCCACCATCTCCCCCCCCCCCCTCTCCCCCCACTCCACCCACCTCCCACCCCACCACCCCTCTCCCCACCCACCACCATAAGGGTCTTCTCGCCAATATCTTTTGTTTGAAGGTGATTTAGGTAACGTGAACGTGTAATTTGGAGAGGGTAATGGCCCTAACTAGTTTACTAAACCCTCTGAGGGAACTACGAGCCACAATAGACGAACAAATCTGTCCCTCTTTTCCCCCCCTCACAACATTGGAGGGGGGGGGGTGAGGGGAAGGAAAAGGAGGGGGTCAGGGAGAGGTATGGGTTTTGTGAGGAGGAATGGGGAGGTAGAAAGGAGGAGAGGGGGGGTAGACACGCCGCCACACCATCTCATTAAATCATTTCAAACAACGATTAACCCCTCCATAAAATCCTCCAAACCCCCTCCCCCGCCCCTCACCCCCTCCTCACAAAATTAACTCTCGTATAAATTCAACAAGAATAAAAACTAAAGAAATTGACTTTAAAAACTTTATCCTCATATTACCGTAAGATTTTAAAATATTAATTTGTATATAAATTTATCTGAAAGGGGAAAAGAATATTTATGTAACTTATTTATTTTATTTTATTAATGTATATATAAATTTATTTTGGGGGAAATTTAATGCCTTTATATAAATCATTTTAAGGGAAATTACTGTATATATATATAATTTATCTTCGGGAGAGAATTACTTTGTATAGATTATTATTTTTTTTAGGTGGAATAAATCTTTTTATATAAACTTATTTTCAAAAGATTATCGATATTTTCTACAATTGTTTTATAATTCATTGATTAAACTGTTTATTCCAAGGCAACATTTAAACGAGTTATCAAGGGCTGAGGGTAGAAGTTTATTTTACAAAGTATAACTAATAACACGGTACTTTGACATCAACCTACTGAGGGTAATGTAGTGGAAATATCCTTCTTTCTTCCCCCTCTTCCTCTCCCCTTCTCTCCTTCTCTCCCCTCCTCTCCCCTATTCTCCCCTCCTCTCCCCTGGTGTCTATTATGTCACCATGCATTTGATTACCGACAGACCAAGGGGAGACGAGGGACAGCAACAGAGGGGTGACATATGTGTGTGTGTGTGTGTGTGTGTGTGTGTGTGTGTGTGTGTGTGTGTGTGTGTGTAAAATTCAAAGAAATATATATATATACAAATAATTATGTGTAAATACTTCATATTTAACACACACACACACATATATACACACATACAGACACACACACACACACATACACACACACACACACACACACATACAATCATACGTAAACACAGACACACAAGTTCACACGGACCACACCCTAACAGTTACAATTTTCAGTTGTATAAAGTTCCACAACACTTAATACCTCAGTGCCACTCCCCCTACACAGGAAATGTCGACACAACGCAACCAATCACAACGTAAAGATACCTAGACGCTACACGCTATTGGTGGATCAATATAACACTCACTCATATCTCCCAAGAAAACCAAATAGCCCTAATTTCTCGATCAAATACGCATGAAAAATATTACACACCTAACCAAATGCGTGAAAATGCTCGCCTACGCATTGTCACCTAGCGTAAATATCAGCTGTTGGGTGACAATGTACCGGAACACAGCAAAAATACACAATACACTCACCCAAAAAAACTACAATATGGCAACAATAGGTTATTTTTGTGTTTAATGTATTGTGTTGTGTCTCACCTGACGATAGGTGTGTCAGGGAGAAGGTGGATCACGCAGGGCTTTTTCCTTCACTTCCGGCACCTTGAGAGAAGCACTGATTCATACATACGGTGGTGTATTGTATATAACGGGTGTATATAACAGTATTATTGTTATATATCCGGCGTTTAAATACACGTTATATTATTGGTGTGTTTATGGAGAGAGAGAGAGAGAGAGAGAGTACATATACCAAACTGTTTATAGTATATTATATACATGGATTTGTATAGAATATTATTGTATACACCTGAAAGGATGTGGGGCACTACAGTCAGAGTGAGGTTGTGTCAGGTGTGTGTGTGTGTGTGTGTGTGTGTGTGTGTGTGTGTGTGTGTGTGTGTGTGTGTGTGTGTGTGTGTGTGTGTGTGTGTGTGTGTGTGTGTGTGTATGTGTGTATGTCGTCGTTCCATATACGAATTGGTTCTAAACATTCCCCATATGTTTTTTAACTGACATTTGGAATCATTATGAAATAATAATAATAATAATAATAATAATAATAATAATAATAATAATAATAATAATAATAATAATAATAATAACTTTATTTCAGAATTTAACAGAGGTACAGTTGGCTCCATTCATACCTGGTACATTGTCTGGCGTGTTTTGTTAGATGTGGCAACACTGTGTTTGTTTACATCGTATTAAAACTCCCCAAATGGCCTTAAGGAGCCTCACAATAGTAACCAGACTAAGGATGCTTGGTAAACATTCCACAGTGTTGCCACATCAGGATTACTGTAAAAGGTATGCTTATTGATCATGGTAAATACTGTAGCAGTGTAGACAATGTAGTGAAGTGAAGGAGGAAGGAAAGATAACGAGAGGAAGAAGATAAAGGTATTGTGAGATAGAATTACTAATGGTTCCACTATAAGTGTTCACACAAAATATACCAAACAAAAAGAAAACGGCGTAAGAAAACTGGAAAACACTACCATCGTTATTTACTTAAAAAAAAAAAAAAAAAACATCGACAAAAACCACACACCAATCAGTATTTTTTTCAGTTCAATACAAGTTTTTACGGCAAAATTTATCAACAGACTCTGAATAAAAATCGATTTCAATCAAGCGAGAGAAATGGTTCAGAAATAACTGCAGTATCGTGTGTGTGTAGGTTGCTCAGGTCTTGGTGTACAGGTGAGATAAACGGTAATTAGTGCAATGTATACCTGTTTATTGGGATATAATAAAGCATTTGAGAATCACCTGAAGATTTAACACCCCGATTTATTTCACCTTAAGATTAATCACCCTGACGCTAATCTAACCTAACCTAACCTAATCTAACCCCCTTGGGTTGCGTTACGGTATCTAATCCTCCCTAAAGGGTTAAAACATCATCCTCAAAGGGTTAAAACATCGTCCTCAAAGGGGTAAAACATCGTCCTTTAAGGGTTAAATCATCGTCCTCAAAGGGTTAAAACATCATCCTCAAAGAGTTAAAACATCGTCCGTAAAGGGTTAAAACATCGTCCTCAAAGGGGTAAAACATCTCGCCACGGTGACAACATCTCGGTAAAGATCTTTGCATGGGTCGTTAGTGGAAGTTTTCACACCTATTTAAATGGCAAGACAGTTTAAAGTACCCTTGAGTTCCTGATAACTTTGTGTTAATATTTGAGTTACATCTGACAAAGTTATCAACACGGATCTCTTCAGTTTGAGATCACCTGAAGATTCGTCTAGCTTATATCACCTGAAAATTCCCTCCCCTAAGCTTATTTCACCTGAAGATTCCTCCCCAAGCTTATTTCACCTGAATTCCTCCCAAGCTTATTTCACCTGAAGATTCCTCCCCAAGCTTATTTCACCTGAAGATTCCCTCCCCAAGCTTATTTCACCTGAAAATTCCCTTCCCAAGCTTATTTCACCTAAAGATTCCCTCCCCCAAGCTTATTTCACCTGAAGATTCCCTCCCTCAAGCTTATTTCACCTGAAGATTCCCTCCCCAAGCTTATTTCACCTGAAGGTTAACCAATTCACGGGTGCCACATTATAACACACTCCCCCTGTTAGTGCCACATTATAACACACTCCCCCTGTAGTGCCACATTATAACACACTCCCCCTGTTAGTACATTATACACACTCTGTTAGTGCCACATTATAACACACTCTCCCCCTGTTAGTGCCACATTATAACACACTCCCCCTGTTAGTGCCACATTATAACACACTCCCCCTGTTAGTGCCACGAGTGCCACATTGTAACACACGTCATTGCACACCATCAAGTTCACAAAGATGTTTCAAAAGGTTGATAATAAAAGTGTAGACGAATAAAGAAACTGACAAATAGAAGAAAAACACACTGCTTTTGCTCGGCCTGACATAATGAAGGCCACAATGTGATTTGAATGCAACTCTCACTTTACATAGGAACTGAATAGAAAATCACCAAGAGAGACACCGGGCCAATATGTATTCCTATTATTGTGTTATACACTGTGGGTAATAATTTAACAATGGCAAATCACGCTCTCAATTGATCATGACTGCAATGACTGCGGGAGGCCAGCGGGAGATTTGGAAAAAGTGCGGCTGCGGTTTACGAGCCCAAAATAAAAATGATTTCGTCAATGGCTTGTGGTCGTGTAACGCGGGAGCTGTCAATGACCAGCCGAGTTTTTATTTAATTCCTCTAAGGGTTATAAAACATTTTTTTTTCCCCAATATTGTCAAAAAATCTAAAACCGTTTGAATTCCATCCCGTTGTTTGGACGAAAAGAAGTGCCGTGAAAAAGTGGCCTTGTTGTCCTTTCATCGTAATGTCATTAAAAACTGTCCAACACGAATCAAAGGTTTCCGGTGCCGGGTATCGATCGGGTGTACCGCGGGAGTTGTAAGCGACGAGTTGATCACTCTCAGAGACCAGCGTTCTTACATGCCTTAATAGTGGTGGTGGTAGTTGTTGAAGTGAGGGTGGTAGTGGCGGTAGTTGTAGTGATGGTGGTAGTAGTAATAGTAGGCTCTTAGATACACTAATCAATAATATATACAAATAAACTTAAGAATACCTAAGAATCTTAATTTGTTTCACTAAAATTTAATCATCAATAAAGAAAAAAAAATATACCTCATGAGAATCCACCGTAGCACACGTGGTCAGTCTACAAGAGTTTATAGACACAAGCCACTACGGTCCTACAGTCTTTTGTTTGAGATAATGTCACTTGCGGCAGCCCACAACAACCTCCGGATTGAAAATTTATTGAAAATGTCCAAATCACCCGAATTTAAATTGCTTCATGAATCGTGAACGCAAGACATTTCCGAAGCACATGTTACTGCCTCACCGAATTTCTGATGTGGTGGTGGCGGGTCCTGAGTGGTCAGTTCGGGGTGGGTTGGGTGGATGGGTGGGTGTGGGTGGATGGGTAGGTGGTCAGAGTGTGTGGTGGTTGGTTGGTGAGTGTGGTGGGTGGGTGGGTGGGTGGGTGGTCAGTGAAGTGTGTTTGGGTGGTCAGTGTGGGAGTGTTTGGGTGGTCAGTGTGGGAGTGTGGGTGGTCAGTGAAGGGTGGTGGGGTTGGTGAGCTGGGGAGTCTCCTCCTCACCACCATATACCTACCCTCCTCACCTCCGGTTCTCCATCCACACCTACCCCACTGAAAGGAGCTAGAATTAATAACTGGGCATCCACTCTACAAACTGAACTATTTCCTATACTCACAGTCCTGAAACTTGCTGAAGACACACCCACTGACAGTCTATCACTGACGCCTTACCCTCACTACTTGCTCTTGATAACCTAAACTCAGATTGTAACCCGCTTGTCTCTGGAGCCAGACACAAGCACATGTGTCTTATTGACGAGGGGTATCAGGACCAAGCTGCTGTGGATCCCCTCTCACATAGGCATTAGTGAACATGAAAAGTTGATGCCTTAGCTAAACTCGCGTCCAACAATGACAATGTTGGGTACAATCTGGGACTGTCAAACAGAACCTTAAAAACTGTAATCAGAACAGAATTTGTTGATGAATTTGAAGTCAGTAGACAAGTGTAAACAGGCACTAGTCAAGCCATTGTTTACCATGATGAGATGTATCAAGTAAAACATGTATATGGAGCAAGTAACAAGATCACTAGATTACAAGATGTTGTAACCGCTAGACTAAGGTTAGGATATAAGTACCTCTGGCAGTATGTCCCTCAGGCAGATGTGAACAAAACTAAATATAAAGTGTGTGGCCAGACATATGGCCACACACTCCAACACTATGTCTTAAACTGTGAGAAATAGAACCTTATAGGGATAGATCCAAGCACACTGTGTATACAAGGCACAGCACTTTATCTCTGATGACATGATAGCTGATATACTAAGGCTGTATCCACACTTGGCATCTAGTACCTAATCATAATTCTATATACCGACTTAAACAATGTACTGGAAATACTCTGTAATATTCATTGTCATAATATCAAAATCACTGGGTTCTGATAAACGCCCTTTGTGGCCTCTACTCTGTAATCCTTTTACCGCTACCGCTCACAGGATGAGTATGGGGTGCACAATAAACTAGCTGCTGTCCGCGGCAAAAAATCATTTCAAATTCCCACTTACTATAACACCTAACCTCTGCTGACCCCGGCCCATCACCACCCACCTACCCCTCCTCACCACCTACACCTACCCTCACCCATCCCCTTTCACCACCATAACTACCCTCCCGTTTCACCACCCCTTTCCTTCACCCCTCTCCTTCACCACTCCCCCTCCCCTTCTCACCCCCACACACCTGCTCCCCCTCTCCCGTTAACGCCTTCATGTTTATCAGTTATTAAAGGTCATTATTGATGTCACTTTGCGTTAGCTCCGTGACATCTCCACCTTCACGCCTGTTGAGATACCGACGTCACCTTCCTCACCCTCTCAGTCTGTCATCTTCAGCTGTAAGGAAGATGAGGAAGACCTTTCATATTCCTCAACTGTCGTCATGTTCAGCTCTGGTATTTTTATCATCGTCTTTGTCTTTCATCATCATCATCATCATCATCATCATCATCATCAAACCACTAGTATAATAAAGTTTCGATATCGTAACGTAAATAACTTCGTTTACATTGGAGGTTAATTAATGATTTGGTTTTGTAAATCATATCGTTGTCTGTCTGCCTGTATATCTATATCAATCTTTGGTAGTCTGTCTTTCTGTCTATATGTCCGTCTGTTTGTCTCTGTGTCTACCAGTTTGTTTGTCTTCCTCTTCCCCTTTCTGTCGTTCATTCTCTCAGCGGAAGTGACCGTCAAGACAAGAGCAGGCCCACCCCATAAACAGGGAGGGTCATCACCACACACCTTGAGGGACGCCCAAATTACTCCGGGTGTCTCAGAAAAATGTATACACACTGCCTTATAGACTTCCATGGGAGAACTCACGTATAAACAACTGAGGACAATATCTTACAACAACAAATTTGTCCTTACTTGAAGCACACCTCACACAACAACAAGTGAGGGAATGTTGTTGTTGTAGTTTATTTAACGAAGTAATTAGCAGGAAAATATGTAAGGTAGCGTGTATACATTTTTTGAGACGCTATATTACAAGGACGAAAAGAAAGAATCTATCGTCAACACGGGCGCTGGGGAGAAATCTTACGAGAACAATAAGTGATTTACGTGTTCATCGTCCCTGTGATTAACGACAGGCATAAGTGATTAATGTAGGAGTGGTCAACGATGCCGCGATCAATAACATTAAACGATTATCGATGGTTATTTATTTCCTCCACGTTGGTAAAGAATGTATTCACCGAGGCTTTATTTAACGAGAGATGAGAATAATTAACGAAAGAGTACGTAGAGACACCGAGATTAACGATAAACAAACTACTAATGATGATGCAATAAACGAAGCCGTGATTGTAATGGTCAATAATTAACGAATAATTAACGATCCACTAAAACGTAATCAACGGAGGGATTAACGACAAACAACAACGAAAGCTTAACGACGACTCTGAAATGAACGTTAACAATAATGATTAACGAGGATGCACTTAACGACGCCTTGATTAACGACAAAATTATAGAGAAGTGTGCAGATGAACAGTGTTACCAATTAGGTATCAGTGTTGCAAGTGAGACACAATGTTGCCAGCGAGAGACAGTGTTACCAATAAAGGCATAAATCTTAGGCTAACACATCAAAGACGGGGCCCCAGGAGAAGGAAGGGAGGAGGAAGGGAGGGGGAGAAAGATAGAGAGAAGGAGGAACGAGAGGAGGGAGGGATGGAGATAGGATGGAAGGAAGAAGAAGGGGAGGATGGAGAGTCAAGAAAAGGAGGAAGGAGATTAAAGAAAAGGAGGAGGAAATGAGAGAGGAGAGCAGGGAGAATGAAGAGAGAGAGAGAGAGAGAGAGAGAGAGAGAGAGAGAGAGAGAGAGGGGTCCATCAAACCTTATCTTAGCTTCGAATAATTGAATTAAATCCAATGGTAAACGCCCCTCCTCACCTCCTCCTCCACTCCCTACCCCTTCCTCTTCCCCTCTTCACCCCTTTCTCCTCCTGCTTTCCCCACCCTTCCCCTCCTTCTACCCCCCCTTGCTATCCTCCTCATCCTCACCCTCTCCTCCTCCATCTGCTCCTATCCCCTGCCCCTCCTCCTCCCCTCTTCACCCCTACCCTCCTCAACCCCTCCTTCTCATTCTTCCAACCCCACCCACCCCTGACCCGAAACACCTTAACTGACACTCACACGAGAACCAAACGATATCGGCATTATCAGGTAATATCAACATTCAGACTACATCAAACACCCTCCGCTTCCCGAAGGCCCTGAATGACAGTACACTTTGAGGTTTTGTTCTCGGAAATTATAGCTGTCAGACTCTAGATCTTCTTTTTTTTTTTAACCCTTATAGAGTCTAGGTTTCAATCCTTTTATACTTGGGATCCTAACGTCTTTGATTCTAAGGGGTCGATGCTCTAATTGCTGTCAAGGTAGGATCCCGGATTTGGTTCATTGTACTTATACTCTGATGTGTTTTTGTTTATTAAAGTTGATGTGTTAGGGTTAGGTTAAGGTTGGAGGAGGGGGGGAGAGGGGTTAGGAGGAGGAAAGGGGATGCAGAGAGAAAAGGTTGAGAGAGAGGGAGGGACTGAGAGGTTGGGAAGATTGGAGGGAAGGTTGGAAGAAGCAAGGGAAGGAGGAAAGGAAGGAGGGAAGGAGAAGGAAGGAGGAAAGGAAGGAGGGAGAGCCCCTGAGGACCACATAATTGAGGTGAGTTTATCGAAGCTTGTACCTCTAGTCGCTTGCTTCTCATTGAAGATAAATGACGTCATTAGTAGGTGCTCACACTTTGTCATGACGTCCGGGAGAGAGAGAGAGAGAGAGAGAGAGAGAGAGAGAGAGAGAGAGAGAGAGAGAGAGAGAGAGAGAGAGAGAGAGAGAGAGGAGCCCAAGTCCTATTTCTTTTGGGGAATTTTATCGTGGTTTTGTCTCTTTCGTCTTTAACCATCTCGAATTCTTTTCTTTCCAGCCCCACTAAAGAATAAACACACACACACACACACACACACACACACACACACACACACACACACACACACACACACACACACACACACACACACAGGCCTTCATTGTGATTTATCTGAGTATCATCTCTAATGAACGGTGTAGGGGAAACCTGAAATTTTGTGGAGGTAACGGCAGTGTTCCATGGCAGGGCTTCAGTGTCTCTTGTAGTCGGCAGTGTTCCAGATGGCAGGGCTTCAGTGTCTCTTGTAGTCGGCAGTGTTCCAGATGGCAGGGCTTCAGTGTCTCTTGTTGTCGGCAGTGTTCCAGATGGCAGGGCTTCAGTGTCTCTTGTAGTTGAGTGTTCCAGATGGCAGGGCTTCAGTGTCTCTTGTCGGCATTCTCCAGATGGCAGGGCTTCAGTGTCTCTTGTGTTGTGGCAGTGTTCCAGATGGCAGGGCTAGTGTCTCTTTGTTGTCGTGATGTTCCAGATGGCAGGGCTTATGTGTCTCTTGTAGTTGGAGGTGTTCCAGATGGCAGGGCTTCAGTGTCTCTTGTTGTAGCTTGGTGTTCCAGATGGCAGGCTTCAGTGTCTCTTGTAGTTGGCAGTGTTCAGATGGCAGGGCTTCAGTGTCTCTTGTAGTTGGTGTTCCGGATGGCAGAGTTTTAGTGTCTCTTGTAGTTGGCAGTGTTCCAGATGGCAGGGCTTAGTGTCTCTTGTGGTTGGCAGTGTTCCAGATGGCAGGGCTTCAGTGTCTCTTGTAGTTGGCAGTGTTCCAGGATGGCGAGGCAGTGTCTTTTGGTGGCAGTGTTGTTCCAGATGGCAGGGCTTCAGTGTCTCTTGTAGTTGGCAGTGTTCCAATGGCAGGCTTATGTCTCTTGTGATTGGCAGTGTTCCAGATGGCAGGGCTGGTGTATCTAGCCCTCAGCGGGTTCTTGACCAACTCGGTCACGTCAGTTGCCTTCCAGTTGACAGGATTCCAATTAGTGGTGCTTATAATACTGTTTAGGGGACCTAGTGGTTTCTTTGGCCACTTTGCAAAGATGTGGCGTTCTATGTGGCACTGTTCCCAAGATGTGGCGTTCTGTGTGGCACTTGTGCAAGATGTGGCGTTCTTTGTGCACTGTTACCAAGATGTGGCGTTCTGGCACCGTTACCAAGATGTGGCGTTCTATGTGGTTATGTTACTCAAAGATGTGGCGTTCTATGTGCTTATTACCAAGATGTGGCGTTCTATGTGGCACTGTTACCAAGATGTGGCGTTCTATGTGCTGTTACCCACGATGTGGCGTTCTATGTGGCACTGTTACCAAGATGTGGCGTTCTATGTGGCACCGTTACCAAGATGTGGCGTTCTATGTGGCAGAGTTCCTGAAGACTGAGTTCCAAGTGTCTGTATTTCAGCCAGTAGTCCTGAATGGCGAAAGGTTTCATGAGGTAGAACCAATGAACTTTACTTAGGACAAGAAGTGAGTACTGTATCCACTCTGCCACTCGGTTTTGGTTGAGCTAGGCTAGGTTAGGTTAGGTTAGGTTAGGTTAGGTTATTCCTCTCCAACTATTCTAGCTAACTATATCCAATACCTGTACCTGCCGACGTATTAGCGAGTCATCCAGGTGCGTGAAGGTTAAAAACAACACCATGTCAAAGCACATTTTTCCAGGGGGCCGTGACAGCTGATGGAACGGACACGTCGAGTGGACGGTGGGGGGAAAAATGAGGGAACTGTTCACTCTGGATCATGATTAACGCTGGGAGGTTTATCAGCGAGTGGCGACTGCGAAATGGCTGCAAGAGAAACAGTCTATGAGAGGGCGGCAACGTCTAAGCACCTTAAGACTTTCGTTATTGATGGGATGAAACTATTGTAAAGTCACCCACAAAAGTCCTTGTCGTCTCTGCTCCTGAACTATGAGACCTCGAGATTCAGATTCGTAGACAGAAGTATTTATAGGTAGTATAATGTATCAGTGTCTAGTGCTTCGGGTTCACGAGTCTCATCGAGGTCATGATGAAACGACAGGGACTTTTGTGGGTGACTTCTCTGACTTATATGATCCAGGTAAACAGAAGTGAAATTAAACATTGAAATCCAAATATTTTTTGAAACGATAATAATATCTTAAGGTAAAATAACAGAGAGAATTATTTGAAAATATAAAAAGAAGGTATTTTATGTCCGTGAAATAGAATGACTGCGCGTTGGACGTTAGTTACATACACAACACGCATTATATCATACAGACAGTGACGGTAAACACACACCAACACCTCCCAAATATATTACACGCTAAATCTTCGACAGACAAACGTTTAAGTGATTATTCCGCGTATTATCTCTCTACTGACTGGTAACAAAGCATAAAATCACAGCGGATTTTTCGGTGTGTTTAGGAACGAGTAAGACTGCAGGAAATGGCGGGTTTCACAACTTTCCTGCCTCTGCACTTTTGACACGGAAAACATTTTGGTGGGTTTCCGACGAAGGTTTGAATTATGGGGGTGAGGAGAGCTGTCTGAAGGAGGGCGAGGAGGGAGGGGCGGGGACGAAAGGAATAAGAGACAGAAGGAGGGAAGGATGGGAGGAGGACCAGCATGTCCCTGAAGGTGTGGTGTTAAACGTCTCCACATTGTAATCTGGGAGGGCATTGGTCACCCTCACCCCGCCTCTGCCCGCCATTTCTCACGAGGAATCACAGTCATTACGAGGCGCAGAAATAAACACCCTCCCCCCCCCCCTCCCCTGCAGGTCTGGTGAGGGTGTTGTCTTTTGGGTGGTGGTGATGGTGGTGATGGTGATACTCTTGCATTTGGAAGTAGCGGCGATGGTATTGTTGGTGATAGTGATGGTGAGAGGCGAAGGATGGTGGTAGCAGGAGTAGTGATGATGATATTGTCGGTAGTAGTAGTGTTGGTGATGACAGCAGTGGTAGTGTTGGTGATGACAGCAGTGATAAGTGTTGGTGATGACAGCAGTGATAAGTGTTGGTGATGACAGGTGGTGGTGTTGGTGGTGGCAGCAGTGGTAGTGTTGGTGATGACAGCAGTGGTAGTGTTGTTGATGACAGCAGTGGTGAAGTGTTGGTGATGACAGCAGTGGTAGTGCTGGTGATGACAGCGGTGGTGGTGTTGGTGATGACAGCAGTGGTAAGTGTTGGTGATGACAGCGTGCTAGTGTTGGTGATGACAGCAGTGGTAGTGTTGGTGATAACACCACCACACAACAGATGAGGGCCCTGAACACACATAACGATCACTAGATTACAAGATGTTTGTGCCGCTAGACTAAGGTTAGGATATAAGTACCTCTGGCAGTATGTCCCTCAGGCAGATGTGAACAGACCTAAATATAAAGTGTGTGGCCAGACATGGCCATCACACTCCAACACTATATCTTAAACTGTGAGAAATATAACCTTAGATGGAGTCCAAGCACACTGTGTATACAAGGCACAGCACTTTATCTCTGATGACATGATAGCTGATATACTAAGGCTGTATCCACACTTGGCATCTAGTACCTAATCATAATTCTATATACCGACTTAAACAATGTACTGGAAATACTCTGTAATATTCATTGTCATAATATCAAAATCACTGGGGTCTGATAAACGCCCTTTGTGGCCTCTACTCTGTAATCCTTTTACCGCTACCGCTCACAGGATGAGTATGGGGTGCGCAATAAACTAGCTGCTATCTGCGGCAAAAATCATTCAAATTCAATCAACACCACTACCACACACCAGCACCACACCCAACACTACCACACACCAGCACCACACAACACCACACACTACCACGCTACCACACACACACAACAACCACCAGTACACACCACACCAAACACTACCACACACCACCACCATAGCCTCTCTTGGGTACCATTGTCCACACTCTATCATTTTCACTCTTTCTTTTGTCACCTCGGCTTCCAGTTCTCAATCCTCCTCCCCCACAAGACCTAAGGCTCCTCCAGAACCCCTCCAACAATCCCCCTTACTCCAGGTAGACACAAGGGTGGTTGTATCGTGGTCCTGGTGGGGAGGGGGCTGGGAGGTGGACGGGCTGCTCACTGCCATACAGAATGGTGTCCGCCCCTCACGGCTAATCTTCTTAGCTGTTATTTTTGTACCTGGTGGGGTGTTGGTCCCTCCGCTCACAATGCAGGAGGGAGGGAGTCAGGGTAAGGAGAAGGAGGTTAAGAGGGAACGGGGGGGAGGAGGAGGGAGGATTGAAGGAGGGAGGGAGGCAGAGCTAGGAGGGAGAGAGAGGAAGAAAGGAGAGAGAGGAGGAAGGAGGGAAGAAGAGGGGAACGAAAGAGTGGAATGAAGGCAGAGTGAAGGAGAGAGGGCAAAAGTCAGCTAAAACAGAAATAAAGGCGGATAGGAGGTACGTGGGAGGGTAATAAAAGAGGGAAGAGGGAAGGAAAGGATAGGAGGGACTTAGAGGGATGGAAAAAAAAAGAAATGAAGGTAGATATGAAATAAAATGTAGGAAGTGAGAGAAATAAAGTCATAGATGGAGGAGATACTTAGTAGGAATAAGGGAGAAAGCAATAAGAGAGAGATTTGATTTGGTTTGGGTGTCTAATCTTCAGGTGAAATAAACTAGAGTGGTTAATCATCACAGAAAACAGTTTCTACACCAAACAACAATTTTCACACAACCAACCAAACAACTAAACTCACCTGATTTTCTAATAAGCGGTAATTTAGGGCCAGAGAATGTAAACAAACACACACGAACGGCTCCATTACCTTTATAACTAGGACCACTATTAATTAAACCTGTCTAATGTGACGCCTCCTCCCCGCTTAGCATCACGTCAGTTCCAGTCGCCATTTTGAGAGTTTATGAAAGACCTCCTCCCTCAGGTGATACAATACGGTGTTCTGTTTTCAATTTAAAGTGTTGAGAACGACCTCTCTCTTTCCCTCCCTCCCTGGCCATTGTGACTCGAGGGATCAAAGGTGAAAGAGTAAAGAGACCCTCTGAATATGAGGTGATGACATCGTGCTACCAACAACCATCATTATCACCATCACTACTACTACTACTACTACTACCATTACTATTATTACCATCATCACTATTGTTACCATGTCATCACTATCACCACAACTACTCTACCATCACTACCACCATACGACCAACATCACTACTACCACCACACACATTCATTTTCTTCTCTTTGCTCTTGAGTGAAGGTGATTTGTATACAACCGTTAAGAAATCAGAAGAAAATTGTCAACTGTTTTATTACGAACGATAAGTTAGGTTAGGTTAGGTTAGGTTAGGTTAGGATAGGTTGGGTTAGGATAGGTTAGGTTAGGTTAGCTTATTATTTGCGTTCATGAAAGTGAGAAAAACCTAACTTAACCTAACCCAACCTAAGCTAACCTGACCTAACGCTGAATAGGAGTCGGCAGTGTGGATTTCTCGCCTGTTCTCTTCCCACAAAGGACACATTTGCCACACACTCGTGACTCACTCCATTAACAGTTCGTCTCTTACTTCGTTCATTCTCGTTAATCAATCTATTTGAAATTAATCTACTTAAAACTACTTTCGAATCTACTTAATCTTACCTTCAAATCTACTCAATGCTACTTTTGAATTTACTTACTTTACATCTACTTTCAAACTACCACCCAAAAATTGCGAGGTTCAGTCACAAACTATAGACGCCAGACTCCTTCACCTTCTATAACCAAAACAACAAACAAAAGAGCATCGGGTCGTCCTCATCTGCACCGACACCGCATTCCTTTGTCACCTCACTATAGTCTCAGTACCCTTCCTCCTAACCTATCTCCTCTCCCTATCATTCTCCTCATAACTAAATCCCTTTCCTACCCACCTCTTCCTCGTCATTCCTCCCACACACCCACACAAACAAACACGCATCGCAGAAATCCTCTAATGGAAACTGAACACATGTAAGCAAGAGGAAAAATCGCTCCCATTCCTGATTAGCTCCAGCTAGCCGATCAGCTAATCATTCTCTAAAACACGCAGCGCACGCGAGTCTCATTGTGTGTAGTAATTAATCTTGATTGGCCAAGGGATGACTGAAGACTTATAAACACCTCGACAAATAATCCTTTTGAGAAATTTTACATCAAGTCAATGGAGTGAGGTCGATGGGGGTGAGGAGGGTGGTGGTGAGGAAGTCGAAGGGTGGTGAGGGAGAAGGAGAGAGAATGAAATGTTTGGATGTAAATTTCACAGAGAATTGGTTCTGTAGTTATTATTATTATTATTATTATTATTATTATTATTATTATTATTATTATTAATTATCACTACTATGGAATTATAACATCTGACATCAACAACTCTCATCATCATCATCTCATCAATACCAAATGGGCAAAAAATATATATATAGTGAAGCACCAATAAAGAGGTGATGGTGCAGAGTCATGAGAGAGAGAGAGATTAATCTGCTGGCCTCAGGTTACACATAATTATTACACCTACAATTACTCAGACAGGTCGGCCTTTGATGTGGTCTTTTAGGCAACAGAAGCTCTTACCTCATGGAGTCAGGCAGTGTTTTCTTTTACATTATTATCATTTTTATGGAGTTTAAAGGCGTTTACTTATCCTCCATTAACTCCATCTACTCCTTTAAGGTGAATATCAAAGCTAGGGTGTATTGTGAGTGTGTGTTTCGAGTTGGACCTCCAAGGTGAGAATATTTTGAATGTTTTAATGGCGTGAGATTATTCTTACGAGAGAGAGAGAGAGAGAGAGACTTAACAACATTCACCACACACTTCATAAGAGACACACTTAAAATCACAGGTCTTGTCTAATATGTTCTGTCGTCTTCACACTCACTCACATACACACACTCAACTCCACACATACTTATCGTCACATACTTACCACCACACACTCATGTCCACATACTTAATCTCTACACACTCACATCAACAGACTCATTCCAATGCACTCTATTCGACACATTGACTTACACGCTTTGACTCTCAACACATACACACACACACACACACACACACACACACACACACACACACACACACACACACACACACACACAGCAGGAGGCAACATATGGGGTGTGGTGAGGGCAGCTGGAAGTGGGAGGTGAGTGTATCCTCGCCTCCAGGACTTACCCTCGAGTGCCATTTGGGTTCAGACACTCAGCCTGAAACAACACCACCTGTTCCTGTGTGTGTGTGTGTGTGTGTGTGTGTGTGTGTGTGTGTGTGTGTGTGTGTGTTTCAAAAAGCTTCATCATTCAACACATGAAGCCTCAACAGAAGAAGCCTCATTATGAAACCTTACCATGAAGCCTAAACAACAGAAGAAGCCTCACCATAAAGCCTAAACAACAGAAGAAGCCTTACCATGAAGCCTCAACAACAGAAGAAGCCTCAACCAGCTGTCGGAAGCGTCGCCACCACCAGAAAATGACACAGTGATAAGTACTGCCCATCAACCCCTTCCACGATTGACTCATCAACCTCTCCGTGGGGGGGCGACGATGAAGGGGTTGAGGGGGTTAGAGGAGGGGCGAGGGGGTGGAGGGAGGGGCGAGGGGTGGAGGAGGCGAGAGGGGGACGATCAGACTGGAAGGAGCCACAGGGATGCAGGAGGAAAGAGATGAAACAAGTGAGCATGACCTAATGTACAGATGTTACCCCTCTCCCTCACCACCCCATCGAAGCTAAGGTGTACACATAGAACATTATCCTTCACTGCTAAACACCATAACTGAGTCTGGGAGTTCAAATGGTGAAGTCTTATAGATCAGTTGTCATTTTTTGGGGGTTACTTTAAGCGGGGAGGTCAGATACACAGTCAGTCATCTTGGACCCACACACCAGGGGGTAATATTAGATTAGTGGCGTGTCAATAGCTGGTGCTCGATGGAGTGCCCTTCAATCCTTTGCCTTCTGCGGTTGTCAAATCTACCAGCGGGAAGCCCTGACGCCCCTTCCTCCTTCCATACCTCCCGCCCTTTGGCACCGCCCTACTCTTCTACCCTCCAACACCAACACCAACAGCCTCACCAACACCAACACCAACAGCCTCACCAACACCCTCACCAACACCAACAGCCTCACCAACACCCTCACCAACACCCTCACCCTCACCCACGTGTTCCCCACCACTAACATCACTCTACCACCTCCCTTCCTCCTTCTCCATCCTTATCTTACCTTCTTCTCCATCCTTATCTTACCTTCTTTCTTATTCCTATCTTTATTCTCCTCTTCCCTCTCCCTCTTCTTTACACGGTCATCTACAAAGTCTGGACACAAAATGCAACTAAATAATGCTTTTAGTTGTAGTTGCGTCAGATGGCTCTATGGGTGCCACTACTGACTGACTGACTGACAGACAGACAGACAGACAGACAGACCGCTGGTTGACTTATTGTATGACTGACTGACTGAAAAATTGAAAGACTGACAGACTGACTGACTATTTTTACTCTTATTATTATTATTATTATTATTATTATTATTATTATTATTATCATTATTATTAGTATTATTATCAATCATTCATCACAAAGATCAATTAGATATCAATACAAATTATATTCAACTCTCCAAAATTTATCTCAATTAAACATTAAATCAGGAAAATTTCAACAACATTCTTAAACCTAACCAAACCTATCCTAACCTAACTTATCCTAACCAAACCTAACCAAACCTATCCTAACCAAACCTAACCTATCCTAACCAAACCAAACCTATCCTAACCAAACCAAACCTATCCTAACCCTATCCCTACCCTAACCTATCCTAACCAAACCTAACCTATCCTATCTAATAACCAAACCTAACCTAACCTATCTAACCTATCCTAACCAAACCTAACCTATCTAACCTATCTAACCTATCCTAACAACAAACCAGAGAACCTAAAGGCACCATTGAGACTACTGGAAGGAAAACACGATGACTGGTCCCCTTAACTCAAGTGGCGGGCCGCTGCTTGTGTGGAGGGCAGCCAAGTACCCTCCACACTTCCCTCCAGCCCCTCCACCGCCACTGACACCAACCACGGGAGGGAGTGAGGGAAGGTAGGGAGGATAATGAGACCAGTTGAATAGAGATAGTCGACGTAGAGAAGAATTGAAGGAGAGATGGAGATGGATGAGAGATAACTGGAAATAAGAATAAGAGAAGGAGAAGAAGGAGGAGGAGAAGGGGGAAGAAGATGGATAATAAGAAGAAGAGGGAGGAGAAGAAGGGGAGAAGAACCGTAGAAGGAAGAGATAGAATAAAATATAATAAAAGAACACAAACAAAAATAATAAAATAAAGACATAAATAATAAAACTATTGGAGACTTACAGAGTGGCACAAAAAAAATGGCAACTGACGACTGAAATATATAGAGTCATCCAAAACGTTTCATAATATCAAGTAAATCATTTTTGTTATCTTAATTTACTAGTATTATTTTATGGTTTATAGTCGTCTGTATGAATGTTTGCTTGGGTATATGGACTGAAATAAATATAACCTGCCCACACTGCCCCACCCTGCCCCCCGGTTCTTGATATGGTTAATTGTCAGTTGTCGTTCAGTCTTATTTATCAGTAGATCTTGTTTCTTTTCTTCTTCCTCTTCTTATCCTTCGTTCTTTTTATGTAATTTTTCTAGATTCTTTCATTTACTCCCTCCTCTTATCTCTTCTATGTATCGTCTCTCTCTCTCTCTCTCTCTCTTCTCCTCTTATCCTCCTCTTCCCCTCCTCCGTCTTCCTCCACACCCGCCATTCACTCGTTCAGGTGGTGCAGTGTTGCCAATGATTCCCACATAAAACCTCTACCCAAATTATAACAACATACCTCAGAAAAATGAAACCCTTGCTGGTAATGATATGGACATCCTGACTGGTAGGACCTTTCGTGTTATTGAAATAAATCACAGGGACTTGGAATACTTGGAATACTTGGAATACTTGGAATAATACTTGGAATACAGTAGAGAAAGGTGAGAAAAAATAACGCGATAGATTTGCTTTGGGGTTAAGTCTTCCAGCTGTGGTACTTTAGCAACCTTGTCCAGGCAGACCAGCGAGCTTGGGGATTAACTGGGATTTCTGTGGGACACATACCTGGATTATACCCGGATAATACCAGGATTAAACCCGGATTACGTGGCGACTTCTGCCTGGATCGCCCTACGCCACACACCAGGGCCAACGCGTAGGAAAAAGAGAAGGGAAGGGAAAGGGGGAGGGGGGATTGTGATCTACCGGGGAGAGGAGGGTTGAGGGAGGGAGAGGAGGGGTGAGGGAGGGAGAGGAGGGGTGAGGGAGGGAGAGGAGGGGTGAGGGAGGGAGAGGAGGGGTGAGGGAGGGAGAGGAGAGGAGAGGGGAGATGGAGAGAGGAGAGGAGAGGAGAGGAGCACACTAAACAGAAGGGTTTGAAAGAGAGATTGGCTTACAAAGAGGTTAGGTTAGGTTAGGTTAGTATACGGTGTGAGTTTGGTCATCTACTGTAAAACCAACATCAGTTTCAAGAATCACCAGAGTAAAATACCTTTAATTAATGTCTTTGTCTGAGAGGCGTATGAATATGTCTTACAGCTCAAGTTGATGGCAGCAAGCTTTGAACCATCAGCTTAAGGGGAGATAATTAAAGCTGAGGCTGCAGAGGGAGGGTCATACAGTTCAAGCTGGCTACAAGCTGGTTCAAACACCCTTCTTCCCTCGACACACAGAGAAAGGTTTTTATAGAGACGTGTAAAGAAAGGAACATAGTATGTGTGGTCCAGCCAGCCACAGCTTTACTGTACCGCGGCCACGGGTAAAAAAGTAAGACCTGAATTCACTTACATTGACAATCTCCCAAAAAAGAACGAAGAATTTTTGTGTATTGACACCTACAGTACAGTCTTACACGCTTTGTTACTGTTTCCAGCCTCCAGAGAGGACTGTGTCGACACCCCAGACTACATTGAGGGCTGTGTCGACACCCCAGCCTTTAGAGAGGGCTGTGTCGACACCCCAGACTACATTGAGGGCTGTGTCGACACCCCAGACTACATTGAGGGCTGTGTCGACACCCCAGACTACATTGAGGGTTGTATCGATACCCCAGCCTTTAGAGAGGGCTGTGTCGACACCCCAGACTTCAAAGAGAGGACTGTGTCGACACCCCAGACTACATTGAGGGTTGTGTCGATACCCCAGCCTTTAGAGAGGGCTGTGTCGACACTTCCAGCCTCCAAACACACACCAATAGACACATAATGTATCCAAACAAACTAGGACACACTGGGAAAACAAACACACACCAATAAAGACATATAACGTATCCAAACACACTTGGAAAACAAACACACAATACTCGGAGAGATATCTACAAACAAGACAAAAGTTCAAGCACAAGAGACCCCAAAAACAAACATGCAGAAACACACAAACAGGAAAGTACCAGCACAAACACACACACGCAGGCCCGCCCATACAAACACTCCCGACCTTCCACTTCATCAAGGGAGTGGAAGGAGAGAGAGAGAGAGAGAGAGAGAGAGAGAGAGAGAGAGAGAACAAAACACTACTCCATATATCACCTCAACGAGCAACAAGTGAACCGTATATTCATTTCAGAGACAGAAGACCAACACAAGTGTAATCCCTCCACTAACACACGTCCCCCCCTTCCCCTACCCTCCCTTCCCTCCCTCCCTCCCTTCTTCTCTCCCTCATTGCCCCATGGTACTTTCAGATGCCCACAGTTCAATACCCAAGGGTCAACATGCCCTGCGGGGGGTCACGGGCATTCCTGTATTGATCTACGTACCCATAAAATTAATATTTATTGTTGGTCTAAGGGAGTGAGGGAGGTGGGTGAGGTAAGTAGGAGGTTTTGGAGGTAGGTAGAGAGGTGGTGAGGGGGTAAGTGAGGATTTTGGGGGGGCTTGGGAGGGGGGGCTGTCGGGAGGGGGGCTGTCGGGAGGGGGTCTGTCGGGAGGACGTGCCTAAGAGAAGTGCCATCGGAAGTAGAACTGGAAACGATTATGTAAGGACTTGTTTCACGGGTGAACTTTTCGGACGCAGGAAGTGGAATGACGCAGTACTGGGACGCAATATTGGTATGACCCAAGACTAATATGAAGCAAGACTGAAATGCCACCGTACTGGTATGACAGAGTACTGGTCTAACACAGGACTGGTATGAAGCAAGACTGGAATGACGCAAGAGTAATATGACACTGGACTTTTCTGACGCAGGAGTGATTATGAGGCATCAGTGTAAAAGTATACATGACGCAATGCCTATCTTACGAAGCACCCAACAAACGTGTATAAAAACGTATATTCGTATGTATATGTGTAAAGGGTGTGTAGTTAGAACGTGAATGTTTCGCCTCGTTCGTGAAATTATCCAGATCACGAACGAGGTACTGTGTGTGTGTGTGTGTGAGTGAGTGTTGGGAGAGTGACGGGGAGCGGCAGGCGGGATCTGATAGTTGATGTGTCACTCAGGATTATAGCCAACTGAGGGAGTGAGTGAAGGAGGGATGGAGGGAGAGATTGGGAGGAAGGGAAGAAAGGAAGGAGTGAGGGAGGGAGTGAAGGAGGGATGGAGGGAGAGATTGGGAGGAAGGGAAGAAAGGAAGGAGTGAGGGAGGGAGTGAAGGAGGGATGGAGGAAGAGATTGGGAGGGAGGGAAGAAAGGAGGGATGGGAAAAAGAAGGAAGAGGCAGAAAAGGAGGAGGTTAAGTTAGGTTAAGTTAGGTCAGGTTAGGATTGAGTGTTTAATTACCAGGTTAAACAAGGTGTTGGGTTAATCACCAGATAATCCCTACCAATTAATCCAGCTAATAACAACTAGTAATAACACAACATTAATCAAAGTTTAGGCATTATTTAGGTTAAACCACACCTGATAAAACATCCCTCACGCAGGAAGAACTATATACCAGTCAGGTCAGGAGTGTCAGGGACTGGGCCGACTAAACCTACAACAAACGGTAACATGTATGGTGATGAAGTCTATTACGTGAGATCTCGGTTATTTGGGACAGAATCCGTCCCTGCCTGCCCCCTTCGTCCTCCCTCCCTGCCTGCCTGCGCCCTGCCTACTCCCTGCCCCCTTCTCTCCCTGCAACTCAGTGTCTCAGGGAGCAGACAAGCAGGCAGGGAGGTAGGGGCAATTTCCTGGGACACCCTGTGTGTTATAACGCCATCAAGTTATATATATATATATATATATATATATATATATATATATATATATATATATATATATATATATATATATATATATATATAGAGAGAGAGAGAGAGAGAGAGAGAGAGAGAGAGAGAGAGAGAGATACAAGTGTATATATACATAGAATTTATATAAATATACATGGGATATATGAAACGCTTACAACATGATCAAAAGTTGGATTACATTGTCATATACAAGCAAAGCCACTGATGTAATCCACTATGCTCCCTCCAGCTCACCCCTCCACTCCCTCCCTCTCCCTCCACTCCATTCCCTCCCTCTTACTCCACTCCCTCCCTCTTACTCCACTCCCTCCTCTCTCTTCTCTCTATTCCCTCCTCCCTCTTTCTCCCTCTCCCTCAACCCTCTACTTCCTTCCTTCATTCCCTTCCTTTCCCTCCCTCCCTACCCGTCTCTCCCCTCCAGGTGTGTTTTGACAAGCAGTGACGGGTGCTGGTGATTGTAGCTGACAGGGGGTGTTGACAGAGTGGGGGGGGGAGAGAAATGTGGGTAACTACCAGGTATGGGGGAGAAGAAGAGGGAGGAGGTGAAGGGTGGTAGGGAGGAAGAAGAGACGAAGGCCAGAAGGGGAAGCAGAGGAGGTGAAGGAGGAAGGGAGGAGGAGGAAGGCAGGAATAGAAGGAGGAGGAGAGTGAAGGAGGAGAAGGAGGAGGCTGTAAGAGGAAGAGGGTAGGAGGAGGAAGGGGTGGAGGAGGAAGAAGGAAGGAAGGGAGGAGGAGGAGGAGTGAGGAGGAGGAGGAGGAGGAAGCTGGACTGTCTAACTATTACTGGTATTAACACAATTATCACTCCCCTTCCTCCCCCACTCTGTAACAATGCTCTTAACTACCAATACACCAAATTCTGCCAACAATGAAGCACACACACACACACACACACACACACACACACACACACACACACACACACACACACACACACACACACCAGCCATTGTACCTGTGTATATATATATATATATATATATATGGGAGGGGATTCCAATTCTATATCAAAAAGGATTCGAGATTGCTATGTCAACAAACTCCTCTTTTCCGTAACATTACATTCAGAATCTATTACGAAATGGGTCATTAAAAATAGATATATAGATACATACATGACTCGCTATTCGATCCCACATAACTCGCTATTCGATTCCATCCATATCACACGGCAGGCTATAACAAAAGACTATCAGCCATTTTTATCCCTTTTTCCAGGTACGGTACGTTATAGGGAGTTCAATACCACATACCAGAGATTTATAACCACAAAAAGAATCCAATGCTCGTTTTAATCCATCCTCTCTCTCTCTCTCTCTCTCTCTCTCTCTCTCTCTCTCTCTTTTACGGACAAGTTTTTGTCATTCTATTTGTTTTATTTTATGGTGTTTCCTGTATTTTTTCTATCACCTACCTACTCACTCACTCACTCACTCACTCAACAAAAAATACACGTACACAAACAAACACACATACACACACACACACAAACACACACACACACACACACACACACACACACACACACACACTCTGACATGGCCGGTTCTCGCTCATTGACAACTCTCCGTGAAATAGTTTCGGTGGCGGGGAAATTGGAAGCAAAGTGAATTGCTTGGTAACTCAATCTGCCTCTCTCCTCTGGCCCATCACCCAACGCTGAGGGGGGTAAGGGCGCGTGTGTGTGTGTGTGTGGGCGTGTGTGTGTGTGTGTGTGTGTGTGTGTGTGTGTGTGTGTGTGTGTGTGTGTAAGAATAAATATGCATGTGTGTGTGGGTAATAGATTGTGTATGAATGTGTGTGTTTGTGTGTATATTAGAGTTTGTATGTGTGTATGTTGTCTAGTTCAGAGTCTTTGCAACATTCAGTGATATCTTTTGCAACTTGAAAATCAACCTTCAACCAGTATAAAGAAACACTAATTATTACGAATCGTCTTTGCAATTGATTTTAATAAAAGCGGAAAGTGCGACAGCTGCTTCTATAGTGCGACAGGAAGAGTGTGTGTGTGTGTGTGTGTGTGTGTGTGTGTGTGTGTGTGTGTGTGTGTGTGCGACAATCAGTACAAAGACAAGCACATCACCCATGACACCTGATAATATGCCGAGATAAAATTTCGATCAATTATAACATCTTTCTCTGGCATCAATATTCTCAATACCTAACCTAACCTAACCAAGAAAATCAGAAACAAACTTGGAAATGGCCTTCAAAAAAAAATGCATTCATGATCGTGTAGAAGTGTCTCAGAAAAATGTATACACACTCCCTTACAGATTTTTTGTCATCGTGATCGCGTGAATCTTTTACATTACAACATTACAACCACAACATTGTCCTCACTTGTTGATGTGTTAAGTCTTCCCAATTGAGGACAAAGTTGTTGTTGTAAGATATTGTCCTCAGTTGTTTATACGTGAGTTCTCCCATGGAAGTCTATAAGGCAGTGTGTATACATTTTTCTGAGACACCCGGAGTAATTTGGGCGTCCCTCAAGGTGTGTGGTGATGACCCTCCCTGTTTATGGGGTGGGCCTGTAACTCTTGTCTTGACGGTCACTTCCGCTGAGAGAGAGAGAGAGAGAGAGAGAGAGAGAGAGAGAGAGAGAGAGAGAGAGAGAGAGAGAGAGAGAGAGAGAGAGAGAGAGAGAGAGAATTTCAACCTGATTATAAGGCTCCTTTAAACACGGTGTCCGGGTCAGGTGGCACACACAGTTCTACTTAATCACAAAGGCTCCTTCCACCAGCCTCCAGGGCCCCAGGTGTGATGGCTGCACCAGTTTGGAAGTGATAATCACTTCCATTGCAGGTCGAATCTCCGGCATTCTCTATAACCCGAAGAACCCTCCCAATACGGGACTATTTCTTGCAAGCTCTGTCCATTATTGAGAGGATTCCGTTATTGAGAATATCTGCTATTAAGTCCACTATTAAGAGGGTTTACTGGTTCCATTATTTTATTGAGAAGTGTGTGTGTGTGTGTGTGTGTGTGTGGACGCTCCGGACTACAACAGAACAAGCGACAAAACAGCTTAAGAAGGCAATCCTAAACTAAACTTATTTCAAACTACTAAACTTTAATTACCTTTTCTGTCTTTTTTTTTCTGTATTTTTTGGTTTATTTACTTTCAACATTATTTTAGAAAACTGAAACACATCTCACTGAAACGTTAAAGAGTCAGTGAATATGTCTAGAACAAATAGCAAAAAGGGTAAAAATAAGTACAAATAAAGTTCTTGATTATAAAACTTGATGAAGAAACTAAGGTACAAATTAATCTTCAATATATCAAGACATTGGAGCTGTTCCATTGACCTTTAAGATAAGTTTTAAAAGAGATACTTTGACCTTTTAAACGAACTGAAGCATTTGAGACAGTTTTATGGGGTTGTAATTGGATGCCTGGAGGAGGAGGAGGAGGAGAATAAGAAGGAGGAAAAGGAGACAGAAGATGGAGAAGGAGGAGGGGAAGAATAAGGAGGAAAAGGAGGGAAAAGATGAAGGAGGAGGATGATAAGGAAGAGGAGGAGGAAGGAGAAGAAGAAGAGGGATAAGAAGAAGGTGGAGGAAGAAGAGGCGAAGTAAAAGGGGGAAAAGAAGAAGGAGGAAGAGGGAGACGAAGGAGGAAGAGACTCAAAACAAGGAGGAGGACATAGAGAGAGAATCTGTCAAACACAAACCAGGTTCCATCAACAAAGTGACACAAGGATCCGAGCGTTCTTCAGCCAGCTACCAAGACCACAGGGTAAGGTTGTCTAGAACAGCTGCCGAACACAATCTGGTATAGTAATATCTTTCAAGGGGGGAGGGAGGGGGAGGGGGGGTTAACAAGGCTTGTGTCCACCCCCACCCCCCCACATGCCCCCTCTCCTTGTCCCTCTCTCCCTCTCACCCAAAACAGGAGACTCTCGCTTGAAGATAATCCCACTCTCACATCTCTGCTTCTGGCACTTCGATTAACTTCACCATCTCGAGTATGCATCTAAGAGCCTATTTTGTAAATGGGTTAGAGAGAGAGAGAGAGAGAGAGAGAGAGAGAGAGAGAGAGAGAGAGAGAGATATATTAAAATTTGGATAATTCTCTTTACGTCAAATATCATCGTTTATTTACTCTCCATTCTTCCTTTCGTCTCTCCTACACCTGATAGAAGCCTTTACTGCGCGAGGGATATTATTATTATTATTATTATTATTATTATTATTATTATTATTATTATTATTATTATTATTATTGATATTATTGTTGTTATTATCATTATTATCAACGCCATTTCACCAAGACTATTGGCTGTTCTTCCCTACCCTCGTCATTTCGCAAACTATCTCTGCTTGCTCGCCTTTTAATTGCCTATAGGGTAATTCAGTCCGGGTGTGGCTTCAGGCGGTCATTGGCTGATATTCTCTAATTGCCAATTTGCTCTGTCAAAGTGGCGGGAAGACATGCAGGTGTCCCAATTTCTATATGGTTATGAGGACACCGGAGTGGACAATTACTATGTCCATTTTTGTACAGCGGCTCGTGTTCTCCCCTACGGTAAGTGCAGTCTTACCTAGGGTCAATTAACTCAGAAACTAGTGTGATTTAATTTATCTGTCTATCTATCTATAATGAAACAGACTTATTTATATATTTATGTATGTAATTTATTAATCTATCTGAGAGAATCATCTGTGTGTGTCTGTCTGTCTGTCACTGAAGGGAAATTATTGCTAATATTATCCATTAAGTGGTTGAATTCTTAAAATAATATTTCTTAAGATTAAATGTTTTACTTTAAATATATAAACAAAAATAATTTATATCAATGAGTTTTATAATGCCTTTCGATATTGAGACTAAATTATTATCACATATGTAACCAATTTCTTCAGTAATATTCGCTGCAATATACTAATTACAATTTATCATTTTTTAATTATAAATTTGGAGTAAATTATAATTGGAAAACATTATTAATTTTTTTCACCTTCAAGATTAAATATTTATTATTATTTTCAATTTACAAGTGAAAAAAAAATCCCTTGAAATGTAATTAATATCAGTATTTTCAAAAGTTTAAAAAATGAATAAATTATTTTAAATGTCTTCAGATTAATTCGATTTATAGAACAAAAAAAATTCTCCCAGTTATTTTTTTGTAATTTTGTCGAATTTCTTTGTTGTTTTTTTGTTGTGTATCACGATCGCTACCACCACCCTTGTTATCAGGAGGGAACAAGGGAAGGAAGGAAGGAAGGATGGAGAAGGAAGTGAGGGAGGGGAACGGTGTTGGAGATAAGGGAGAAGGGAAGGAGAGGAGAGGCAGGAAGAAAGGGAGAGAAGGAGGGAAGGAGAGGAGAGGCAGGAAGAAAGGGAGAGAAGGAGGGAAGGAGAGAGAAGGAGAGAAACAAACAGATATACAGACATAAAAAAAGGGGTTAGCTTGCACTGATTCCCCTTCCTTCTTTCCCTCAACTCTCGCGTGTATGCAAATGAGAGTCGATGGGAGAGGGGGGGGGGGCGATCGAGAGAAAACCCCAGCCTGGACTAGTTTCCCCCTTTCATGTCATCCTCTTCCCCCAGCTCTTTCCTTCCTCTCTCCCCCTACACTTTCCCCCCCTCTCCACCCCCCTCTCTCCTCGCCCACTCAACACCCCCCCCCCTCTACAGTTCAACTCCCTCAGTAAACCATTATCAAGTTGGCAACATTAAAACATTGATCACCTGTCATGTTATAATGGCGCAAGTGTTAGTTATAATGGAGCAAGTGTTGGTTATAATAACAAATGTTGGTTATAATGGCGCAAGTGTTGGTTATAATGGCGCAAGTGTTGGTTATAATGGCGCAAGTGTTGGTTATAATGGCGCAAGTGTTGGTTATAATGGCGCAAGTGTTGGTTATAATGGCGCAAGTGTTGGTTATAATGGCGCAAGTGTTCACCTCTCTACCTAACCAACGCGGGGACACTGATCGATTCCTCTCGTCCTAATCCTTCTAAAAATAAATATTACAGGTGTAGATACAAAATACAGGTAAGGTCAATTAACTGATGCACAGGTAGATAGATATATAGTTATAAATTACAGGTTGAGTTAATGAAAACACAGGTTAAGTTTAGGTTAGATTAGGATAGGTTTAGGTTAGATTAGGTTAGGTTTAGGTTAGATTAGGTTAGGTTTAGGTTAGATTAGGTTAGGTTTAGGTTAGATTAGGTTAGGTTTAGGTTAGGTTTAGGTTAGATTAGGTTAGGTTAGGTAGGTTAGATTAGGTTAGGTTAGGTTTAGGTTAGGTTTAGGTTAGATTAGGTTAGGTTTAGGTTAGGTTTAGGTTAGGTTAGGTTAGGTTAGGTTAGGTTTAGGTTAGGTTAGGTTTAGGTTAGGATTTGGGTTAGGTTTAGGTTAGGTTTAGGTTAGCAGTAACACACTCCCATGCCCCCATTAACTGTCCCACACTCCCAGTTCACTAAATGGGGCTGTACAGTACACAAGTGACGGACAATATCAAGCAACATGGTGAAGTGTGTACAGTTGAGGGTTAAAACAGCCGCCCATCTGTGTACGTCGCTGTGGTGGTCCTCCCCTGGGGCAGTGTTGGGGTGGAGGGGGGCGTGGGGGGAGGGGGGGGAGTGGGGGAGAGGGGAGAAAGTGGGGAGGAAGTAGGAGGAGGAAAGGAAGAGGAAGAGGTTGTGAAAGAGAAGATGATAAGAGAGAGAGAGAGAGAGAGAGAGAGAGAGAGAGAGAGAGAGAGAGAGAGAGAGGAGAGAGAGAGAGAGAGAGAGAGAGAGAGAGAGAGCCAGATGAGAATGAATAAGAAAATTGTTGAAGAAGAGGGGAAGAAAAGGAGAGAGAGATAATGAACGAAGAAGGAGGTGAAGGAAGGAGTAATGAAAGAAGGAGATACAGTATACAGCAGGTGAATACTGTATCCACTCGTCCACCATTACATTACCTGCAATTAAGAAACACCTGTGTAATCTTGTATTGGTGTCATTTGGCTGCGTTACCCAAGTCAGACTGGTTACCACATCCCTCACGACACGAGAAGTTATACATCCATCAGTTAAGTCAGGAAGGCCGGGTTTGGGGTCAATTTATCAAAGCCTAAAATTTCCTTGGTGGAGTAGGGTGGAGTTTTGGGTGGGATAAGTGGGGCTGGTGGAATAATTGGGGGCTGGGAGTGCGGGGCTGGTATAGTGGGGCTGGTGGAAGTGGGGGGCTGGTGGAATAAGTGGGGCTGGTGGAGTAAGGGGCTGGTGAATAAGGGGCTGGTTGAATAAGGGGGCTGAGAATAAGGGGCTGGTGGAGTAAGTGGGGGCTAGTGGAGGAGGATTAGAGACACCAGGTGGAAGGGGCTGGTGGTGGATCAAGACAGAAATCCATCCAATCCATGTATCATGACTGCCTAATCCTTCCACATCTGGCTCTGAAGCATGATGCAAACTCCTTCCATCAAACACGCCCCTCACACGCCCTCCCTCACGCCTTCCACACTGCCTCCCTCACATGTCCTCCCCACACACGCCTCCCTCTCCCCCTCCCTCACATCCCTCACGAGTCAAACATCTTGACTACTGTTCCATCACCATAAAGTTGTCCCTCTCCATCACCAACTCACACTTGAGATACCCGGAGGAGGTAAAAGAAATGAGGTTAATTTTTATATTGAACAGGCTCTCCTTCCTTCTTCCTTCCCTTTCCCTTCCCCTAACACCCCCTCCCCGCCCCCCTTAGAAGGCCTGCAGGGCGTCCTATTCCCGTTGGTCCCAAGAGACAGGTTAAGCTAAGCTGGGAGGGGAGGTGAGGGGTCGGATGAGGGTGTAGAGGGAAGGAAGGGGATAAGGGAGATGAGGAGGGGAGGGAGAAGATAAGAGGAGGTGAGGGGTTGGATGAGGGGGAAGGCGAAGGTGTGAGGGAGATGGGGAGGGCAGGAGAAGATGGGGATTAGGTTGAGAGAGAGAGAGAGAGAGTTCTTTGATATTAATTTTTCATTAATAATTAGCAAGAGGTGTGGAGGTAATAGCTGGCCATCATCACAGGAACATAAAACTCATGGGGGGCAACATGCTACCCTCACGCCCTGGTCTGGTCTGGTCTGGTTCTGGCTCTTTCGGTCTGGTCTGGTCTGGTCTCTCTCTCTCTCTCTCTCTCTCTGTCTCCTGGGTTTAAAATAACTTTCAACAGGTCTAGTACAAGGCCTCCCCCACGTCAACACAGATCACGGTGGGGGGAGGGGAGGAAGGGGGGTGATGAGTGGGGGGTGGAGTAGTGGAGTGGGGATGGGTGGAAGGAGTAATGGGGTGGGGTGAGTGGGCAGGGGCGTGGTACGTACTGGTAATCAAATTGAGGGTTTGTTTACATCGTACAAAAGGCAAGTTGCTGGAGGCTGTGTGGCCCTACTGGTGCCACCTGGCGGCTCCTTCACCTACCACAGCTGACTCATATTAAACCCAGGATGAACAAGGGAGTGAAAAACACACACACACACACCAACGTTCCTGTATATCCTGGGGTTAAATTGGCTCTCTCTTACCACCCCCCCCTAATTTTTTTCAGTCGCTAACGTTACATTAAAGAGCAAGTGACCCTCCCCCTCCCCACAACCACTCCTCCCTCTCCCCCTCTCACAACACTCTCCCCTGAACTTTATTTATCGTCTGCCCGACCTTATGGCCAAACTGTCTTTAACACTGTGGGAAGGGAGGGAGGGGAAGGGAGGGAATGGAAGGGAGTCAGGAAGGACATAGGATTGGGAAGGGAGATTATGTGCAAGGGAAGAGAGGGGAAAGGAAAGGAAGCATGGAGAGGGTATGAGAGAGGGGTTTGAGAGGGGTAGGGGATGGATCATGTGGGAAAGAATGGAAGGAAGGGGATGGGAAGGGAAGGAATGGGATAGACACAGTACAGGGTGATGCAAAAGTTAAATATTCACAAATATTGTTGACCTTCTACCTTCTTCATGTTGTTGAACGAGTATGAACTTTTGAGACACCCTGTATGTTGGGTATGTTTGGGTGTTATTTACTTATCACCCCTTCACACCCCTCCTCCCCTTGAGAGTCACCCCTCCTCCCCTTGATAGTCACCCCTCTTCCATTGATAGTCACCCCTCTTCCATTGACAGTCACCCCTCCTCCCTTGACAGTCACCCCTCCTTCCCTGACAGTCACCCCTCCTCCCCTTGATGGTACCCTCTTCCCACACTGACAGTCACCCCTCCTCCCCTTGATAGTCACCCTCTTCCGTGACAGTCACCCCTCCTCCTTGACAGTCACCCTCTTCTGATGACAGTCACCCCTCCTCCCCTTGAGAGTCACCCCTCCTCCCCTTGATAGTCACCCCTCTTCCATTGACAGTCACCCCTCCTCCCTTGACAGTCACCCCTCCTTCCCTGACAGTCACCCCTCCTTCCCTGACAGTCACCCCTCCTTCCCTGACAGTCACCCCTCCTCTCTTGACAGTCACCCCTCCTCCCCTCCTCTTCTCCCTCCCTTCCTATACATCTCCCACTCCCATCTGTCTCCTCCCTCACTCCCTATGACCTCCCTCCCTCTCCCCTTGGTAGTAGCTCTCCCTGAACGATCGTCAAGTGGGCACACCCTCGTTGACCAGGTCATTTACACCCTCGGATAGTTTTGTGATACACACATGTGGCTCGTCGTTCACAGCCCCGCCGCCAGATGGCTACCCCCCGACCACCTCCCCACAGATTGAAAAGACCAAAACAAAATAATTCGTCTAAAAAAAATAACTAAACAATGAATAATATTAAGATAAACGATGATAATTAAGGTTATTCAGTAAAGAGATAGTGTATGACCTCTTAGTATAGCCTGTAGTTACGAGGGAGGTCAAGGAGAGGTCGGGAGAGGTCGGGAGAGGGAGGTATGGGTCAGCTCAGTGATGGCCAGTGTTGACGCTTCCCCAGGGAGGACTCCTGTCTTGGCCCTGCACCTGCCAGTAGTCCTGAAGGTGCACCCAGGGAGTGGTGTAGCGGGAGACTATTTATACTGCAGGGGGCGACGACGGTGAAGAGGGCGGGAGGATGGTGAAGAGGGCGGGAGGATGGTGAAGAGGGTGGGAGGATGGTGAAGAGGGCGGGAGGATGGTGAAGAGGGCGGGAAGATGGTGAAGAGGGTGGGAGGATGGTGAAGTGGGCGGGGAGGATGGTGAAGAGGGGCAGGATGAGTAGAGACGGGGAGGATGTGGTGGGGGTGGGAGGGATGGTGAGAAGAGGGGCGGGAGGATGGTGAGAGGTGGAGGATGGTGCAGTGGGCGGGAGGATGGTGAAGAGGGCGGAAGATGGTGAAGAGGGTGGGAGGATGGTGAAGGAAATAGTGAATAAAGCACAATAATTGAGTTATGTCATTATAGCATTGTCTTACCTCTATAATATTCAAGAAATTATGGGTAGTATCTGACAATCGTATCACACTCCCTACTCCCTCTTACGCCTTCTACCTCTCTCTACTCCCTCTTACGCCTTCTCCCTCTCTCTACTCCCTCTTACTCCTTCTACCTCCTCCCTCTTACTACTTCTTACTTCTCCCTTTTTTTCCTCCCTCTCAATTCTTTTCCTTACTCTTCCTCCTCATTCCTCTTCTTACTCTTCTTCTCCACATCTTCTTACTTGTCCCTCTCACGCCTCCTTGGTACTCCTCTCTGTCCCTACTTTCTCTTACTCCTCCCTTCTACTTCTTCTCACTTCTCCATCTCACTCCTTCCCCTCCCCTTTACTCTTGCCTCACTCACCTCCCCCATTTAAAATTGCCTCATTTTCCCCTTCCAAAATTAACCTCAAAACACCCCTGTCCTCTCCATCAAAACTTCCCTCATCTCATCTCTCCCTCCTCCTCCTCCTCCTCCCCACTCTTCCTCTCTCCATACCTCCCCCTCTTCCCTCCCTCCCTTCCTCTCCCCCTTCCCTCCCTCTCCCCCTTCCCTCCCTCTCCCCCTTCCTCCCTCCCTGTCCTGACAACTGTAAACTAGTGCCATAAATTTTGTGTCGGTGGCGTAGTGGTGCGTCCTTAGTCGGTGGCGCAGTGACCCCCTTAATCGACGGCGCAGTTTCCCCTAAATCGACAGCGTAGTTCCCCCTTAATCGACAGCGTAGTTTCACCCTTAATCGACAGCGCAGTTCCCTTTAATCGACAGCTCAGTTCTCCCATAATTGACAACGCAGTTCCCCCTTAATCAACAATGCAATTCCCCCTTAATCGACAACGCACTTCCCTATAATCGACAACGCAATTCCCCCTTAATCGACAGCGCAGACTCCCATAATCGACAGCGCAGTCCCCTATAATCGACAACGCAATTCCCCCATAATCGACAGCGCAGTCCTCTATAATCGACAACGCAATTCCCCCATAATCGACAGCGCAGTCCCCTATAATCGACAACGCAGTTCCCTATAATCGACAACGCAGTTCCCTATAATCGACAACGCAGACTCCCCCTTAATCGACAGCGCAGATTCCCTTGATCGACAGCGCAGTAGTCTCTCTCTCCCCTTCTTGATCAGGCGGGCCATCCGTTCAAACTGCTTGGGACAACTCGTGGCGTGAACGTCTGTCGTCAACAAAGGCACCAACAGATGTGGCTACTATTACTACATACATACAATTATTGAGCGCTCCTTAATGACTTGGAGAGGAGGAGGGTGTGTAGGGTGGGGAGGGGGCGGGGAGGGGTGAGGAGGGCAGGAGGGCAGGAGGGCAGAGAGGGCCAGGAAGAGTGGAGTGAGGGAGAATGAGAAGACGGATGGGAGGGTAATCCAAAGCTCAAGACCACTTCAAAGGTCAGAAGGGTAGTGTGAAGACCTCAGGGTGTTGAAAAGGATGAGGA
This sequence comes from Homarus americanus, assembly GCF_018991925.1. Taxonomy (NCBI): domain Eukaryota; kingdom Metazoa; phylum Arthropoda; class Malacostraca; order Decapoda; family Nephropidae; genus Homarus; species Homarus americanus. Next base: position 65,489 of record NW_024730064.1, on the reverse strand, counting down.
GGTGTGTGTAATGTGTGTGTGTGTGTGGTAGGGAGGGGGGTGGCTGGAGGGGTACAAACTCTCTAGAGGTCACATTTGTGTGGTTCGATGCACCAATAATGGTTTTTGTTTACATTGATCCTCTATTATTTATCTCGTGTGTGTGTGTGTGTGTGTGTGTGTGTGTGTGTGTGTGTGTGTGTGTGTGTGTGTGTGTGTGTGTGTGTGTGTTTGTGTGTGTGTTTGTGTGTGTTTGTGTGTGTGTGTGTGTGTGTGTGTGTGTGTGTGTGCATTTCTGTGTGTGTGTGTGTGTGCATTACTCCTGATTCTTCAACTAAAACTCATTAACATTTTCAAATAAGAAAACAGAAGTGTTAACCAACAACAGACAAGGCAAGGTCGGCAGGAGGTCCGGCAGGGAGGTCGGCAGGGAGGGGGTCGGCAGGGGAGGGTGGCAAGGGAGAGGCGGCAGGGAGGGGGCAGCAGGGGAGAGGGTCAGCAGGGGAGGGTCGGCAGGGAGAGGACAGCAAGGGGAGGGGCTGGTACAAGGGGAGGTGGAAGGGGAGGCAACGGTGGAAGGGGAAGGGCGGCAGGGGGTTAATTTCGCGGCGAAGTCAAGACAAACTGTGTGCATCATCCTCTCCTGACTCGACAGATGGCACCCAATTATGGCCTGGCTACAAGTGCTTAGGGGAGTGGTGGGGTGTGGTAGGGTGTGGTAGGGGAGTGGTAGGGTGTGGTAGGGGAGTGGTAGGGTGTGGTAGGGGAGAGGTGGGATATGGCAAGGGAAAGATGGGATGTGGCAAACGGAGAGGTGGGATAGTAAGGGTGTGGTAACTGTGGTATAGCGTGTGTGTGGTAGGGGAGAAATAGGAAGTGACAGGGGAAAAGTGTGGTTGTGGTAGGGAATATCAAACCCCAGGAAATCCCTAGACTTTATAAATCAAGGTTACAATCATCACATCTGAGGGTATAAGAAAAGACGACCCACAACTCAGAATATTTTCACGGCTGTCTTTATCAGCTTTCAATTTCAATCAATCCATCCCAGCCTCCTCCTCCCCTTCCCTCTCTAACCTTCAATTCCACCCATTAATAGCCCCATAGTGATCCCCTTCAGGTAAATATAATTATAAAAAGAATCTCGTTTCAACAACTCATCCATAGTCACTGAAAATCGTACGACGGAAGACAGGCAATAAACGTTAAAGAAGCCATCTAGTTTACCGTACAGGTGAAGAAGAAGGAATGGGTTAATTAAGGGTACTCACCTGTTGGGTCTTCAGGTATCCAGGTGGGTTGTTCCTCAGCTGGTGTCCGTCTCACCTGGTATTGAGAGACGAGAGATTTACCTTCGAGTGCATGTGAGAAATATGGTTAAGGATGAAGAACTAACTGTATAACTGTACGTCAGAACTAACTGTATAACTGTACGTCAGAACTAACTGTATAACTGTACGTCAGAACTAACTGTACATTGTAAACAAATAAAAGAATCAACAAATATAAATGAGATACACGAAAGAAAATTATAACCATAAAAATGTAATAATTAAGGAACAACAATATAACGACAAAGGCAGAATTATCCTTGGGAATTATTGACAGCATGGCAGAGGGTAGATGCCAAACCCTTAACTTACCCTCCCTTATCCCCCTTAACTCTCCCTTTACCTTCCTTTAATCTCCCTTATGCTTATCTTACCCTCCCTTACCCATTCTTATCCTCCCTTACTCTCCCTTCCTCTCCCTTACCGCCATCCAGGGGCTCCGTCATACGAACGCCCTTAAGCCCCTATAGACAGACCTCCTCCCCTCTCTCCTACCACTCACCTGCAGTCCTCCCCCTTCCCTCTCATCCCTCACCTCTACCCCTTACTCACGTCCCTCCCTCTCAGTCCTTCACCACAACCCCTCACTCTCCACCCTCTCATCCCTTCTCCTCTCCCATTCCTCCCATCTTCCCCTTTCTCCTCCCCTCCCCTCATCCCCTCACCTCACTCCCTCTGCACCCCTTAAGCCCCGCCCCGCCCCGCCTGCAGTACCCCGCGGGGCAAGAGGTCGAACGGGCGAGGGGAGAGACTGATTGACTTGTCGCAGTCAGATGGACCTCCTCCGGGCGAGTCACGTGACGGGAGGGACGCGATAGAGGCCCCCTGCTGCTGTGCCTTCGTCAGCCAGAGTAGTAAGTCCCAGGTATTACACCCTAGAGGGAGGTAGTGATGATAGATGGAGGGCCGGGAGGGAAAGAGGGATGGGAGGTGGAGGGGAGGAGGTAGAGAGCGAGGGTAGGTGGAGGTCTTAGGAGTGAAGGAGGGAAGGAGTGAAGGAGGTAGAGAGTGAAGGTAGGTGGAGGTCTTAGGAGTGAAGGAGGGAAGGAGGGGAGGAGGTAGAGAGTGAGGGTAGGTGGAGGTCTTAGGAGTGAAGGAGGGAAGGAGTGAAGGGCTGAGATTAAAAGGCAACAGAGTGATTCTCCCTGACAGGCTGGAGAGGGGAAATGAAGGAGAGGGGAACAAGGTACTAGTAAAGGGGGATGCTTGAGTGGGGAACAGCAAGGTACTAGAGAGAGAGGGAACTAAGGAAGATCACATCAAGTACAAGGGAAGGTGGATGCAGAACACATCATTATTACCTGGACTGTGGGTGTATTCAGGTGTGTCAGGGTGTATACAGGTGTGTCAGGGTGTATACAGGTGTGTTAAGGTGTAGGTGGTGTATAGTGGGTTACAGGTGTGTTAGGGTGTATACAGGTGTGTTAGTGTACAGGTGTGTTGGGTGTATCAGGTGTAGGTGTATACAGGTGTGTTAGGGGTATACAGGTGTGTTAGGGTGTATACAGGTGTGTTAGGGTATACAGGTGTGTTAGGGTGTATACAGGTGTGTTAGGGTGTATACGGTGTGTAGGTGTATACGGTGTGTTGTGTATACAGGTGTGTTGGTGTATACAGGGTGTAGGTGTATTAGGTGTTGGTGTATACAGGTGTGTTAGTGTATACAGGTGTGTGGTCAGGTGTTATGTACAGGTGTGTTAGGGTGTATACAGGTGTGTTAGGGTGTATACAGGTGTGTTAAGGTGTATACAGGTGTGTTAGGGTGTATACAGGTGTGTTAGTGTATACAGGTGTGTTGTTACAGGTGTGTGATGTATACAGGTGTTATGGTATACAGGTGTAGGTGTATACAGGTGTGTAGGGTGTATACAGGTGTGTTGGTGTTAAGTATGCTAAATTCATGCTTTTAATTAACTTTTTACGAGCAAATGATATATACCTGTGTGTGTGTTATACACACACACACACACACACACACACACACACACTAACAACAACCAATGCTGTAAGTCGTTCAAACCCAGAAATAACGAGCCTAATCTAACCTAACCACGCATTTTCTTGACTGGCTTGGGGGGAAGAGATGCAGACGAGGAGACTTACCAGCGGGTGGATGCGGAGGCTTAGTGGCTTTGATGTGAAAAAAATGATACTGCTTGATTGTCCTGTTGAGAGATTTGTGTGGTGGTGAGACTGCTATTAAAATTGGGGTGATTATGTGTTGAGAGAGAGAGAGAGAGAGGGAAGAAGAACGAAAGAAAGAAAGAAAGAAAGAAAAGAAAGAAAAAAAAAGACAGAGAGACAAGAGAGAAAAAAAGAAATAAAGAGAAAAGGACAGACAGACAGACAGACAGACAGACAGACAGACAGACAGATTTAAAGCATGAAGGAGCGCAACACTAGCGCCCCTGAAACTGTGGTGGTCAATTCCGTAGACTTATAAACACCACAATAATGTAAAGGCGCAAAATTACTGTGATTGATTTAAAGGGCCCGACTCTTAATCACTCACAGTAATAATGGGCCCTGTCTTTACTAAGCCCAAGTTCTTTAATAGGCCCTATTGTTAATGTTTCCTAACGTTAATGGGCCCTTGTATTGGTTCGACTTCTTAAAATGAGACCCCAGGGTTAACGGGGCCCCAATCCTTGTGGGTCCCAGTTCCTAATGGGTCCATAATATTAATGGGCCCAAGCCTAATCGGCCCTAGTCCCAATGGTCCCTAAGCCTAACAAGCCCCAATGATAATGAAACCCTAATCGTAGGTCTAAGGTCAATCAGGACAAGGGGCCCGTTTGATCATAACTCACAAACCTAACCTAACCTAACCTAACCTAACCTAACCTAACCTAACTTAACTCAACCCAGAAATAGGTATCCTGATGAATCTCCAGCGACAGTCGGTTAATCAGTGCTTGGTTACCACTATATATCGGACATCTCTCTATATCGGACATCTCTCTATATCGGACATCTCTATATCGGACATCTCTATATCGGACATCTCTATATCGGACATCTCTATATCGGATTATCTCTCTATATCGGACACTTTTTAACAGTATAACACTCACCTGTATAATTCTATAAAGATATTATACAGTGAAAATAATAGTTTAATAACGATAAAAACTGTAAATAAATTCCTAACAAAAATTCAAATAAATTACAAATAAAAATCCATTTAAAATTCAACAAAATCATGAGTAACTTAGATATGGTCTCAGTTCTCTAATCTATACGGGAATCGAACCCTTGGCTTACTATCATACAAGGGGAACAACATACCACTCAGCCAACATACGTACAGGTGAACCACAAAACCACAGGCGTCAATTATGTAAAAAAACAAAACATTATAATCTACACGTAGTTTCACCTGAAGTACGAGAGAGAGAGAGAGAGGGGGGGGGGGGGGGGGGGGGGGGGGGGGGGGGGGGGGGGTGGGGATTCAACCAGCTTACTTCCTACCTATGTTAAATTAAGTTCCACGGTAGTTTACCCAAGGGAAAAAAAATTAATCAGGTATTCCCCCTCTGACGCGGGGTGATGAGCAGGGAAATTAATCCTAACCTGAAAGTTCTTTGTATTAAGTGTAATTTCCATGGGGTAAGTGTTCTCAGGTAATTATTGCTTGCTACCTTCCTCGTGGCGGTAATCATAATCAGAGGTAGAACAGGTGTGTAACTCAGGTATAAAGTAAATATTACTCATTACCTGTAAAAAAATTAAATATTGCGCTTTAGGTGAAAAAATGATATATTATTTTATGCAAAAAAATATTTGTCTTTATGTGAAAAATATTAGACTTTACAGGAAAAATATTAGCCCTTAAGTGAAAAATATTAGCCCCTTAGGTGAAAAATATTAACCCTATGAAAAAATATTAGCCACTTAGGTGAAAAATATTAACCCTTAAGTGAAAAATATTAGCCACTTAGGTGAAAAATATTAACCCCGCGCAAAAACTTTCTTACGTGGAAAATAAAATATCTCTTATGTGCAAAACTAAAATATTATATCTACCCTTAGTTTAGGTACCATGTGTTGTGAGACTACTCCTAATTTAGGACCATGTGTTGGAGACTCTACCTTAGTTTAGGTGACCATGTGTTGAGAGACTCTACCCTTAGTTTAGGTACCATGTGTTGCGAGACTCTCACCCTTAGTTTAGGTACCATGTGTTGAGAGATTCTACCCTTAGTTTAGGCACCATGTGTTGCGAGACTCTACCCTTAGTTTAGGGTACCATGTGTTGCGAGACTCTACCCTTAGTTTAGGGTACCATGTGTTGAGACTCTACCCTTAGTTTAGGTACCATGTGTTGCGAGACTCTACCTTAGTTTAGGCACCATGTGTTGCGAGACTCTACCCTTAGTTTAGGTACCATGTGTTGAGAGACTACCCTTAGTTTAGGCACCATGTGTTGCGAGACTCTACCCTTAGTTTAGGGCAACTATGTGTTGCGAGACTCTACCCTTAGTTTAGGCACCATGTGTTGAGAGACTCTCACCTTAGTTTAGGCACCATGTGTTGAGAGACTCTACCCTTAGTTTAGGCACCATGTGTTGAGAGACTCTACCTTAGTTTAGGCACCATGTGTTGAGAGACTACCCTTAGTTTAGGTACCATGTGTTGAGATTCTACCTTAGTTTAGGCACATGTGTTGAGAACGTTTGGAATGTTGAGAACCTTAGTTTGGAATGTGGAGACCTTAGTTTAGGTACCATGTGTTGAGACTACCCTTAGTTTAGGCACTATGTGTTGAGATCTACCTGTTTGGGCTGTGTGAGAGCTTAGTTTAGGCACCATGTGTGAGAGACTTACCCTTGTTTAGGCACCATGTGGGAGACTACCCTTAGTTTAGGCACCATGTGTTGAGAGACTACTCGTTAGACATGTGTTGAGAGACTACCCTTAGTTTAGGCACCATGTGTTGAGAGACTACCCTTAGTTTAGGCACCATGTGTTGAGACTTACCTTAGTTTAGGAATGTGTTGAGAGACTCTACCCTTAGTTTAGGTACATGTGTTGAGAGACTACCCTTAGTTTAGGCACCATGTGTTGAGAGACTCTACCCTTAGTTTAGGCACCATGTGTTGAGAGACTACTCCTTAGTTTAGGCACCATGTTGAGAGACTACCCTTAGTTTAGGCACCATGTGTTGAGAGACTACCTTTTAGTTTAGGCAACTATGTGTTGAGAGATTCTACCCTTAGTTTAGGCACCATGTGTTGAGAGACTACCCTTAGTTTAGGCACCATGTGTTGAGAGACTCTACCCTTAGTTTAGGCACCATGTGTTGAGAGACTTACCCTTAGTTTAGGGCACCATGTTGAGAGACTCTACCCTTAGTTTAGGCACCATGTGTTGAGAGACTCTACCCTTAGTTTAGGCACCATGTGTTGAGAGACTCTACCCTTAGTTTAGGCACCATGTGTTGAGAGACTCTACCCTTAGTTTAGGCAACTATGTGTTGAGACTACCCTTATTTAGGCAACATGTGTTGAAGACTCTACCCTTAGTTTAGGCACCATGTGTTGAGAGACTACCCTTAGTTTAGGTACCATGTGTTGAGAACTCTACCCTTAGTTTAGGCACCATGTGTTGAGAGACTACCCTAGTTTAGGTACCATGTGTTGAGAGCTACTTAGTTTAGGCACCATGTGTTGAGAGATCTACTAGTTTAGGCACCATGTGTTGAGAGACTACCCTTAGTTTAGGTACCATGTGTTGAGAGACTCTACCCTTAGTTTAGGCACCATGTGTTGAGAGACTCTACCCTTAGTTTAGGTACCATGTGTTGAGAGTCCTAGTTGACATGTGTGAGACTACCCTTAGTTTAGGTACCATGTGTTGAGACTCTACCCTTAGTTTAGGCACCATGTGTTGAGAGACTACCCTAGTTTAGGCACCATGTGTTGCGAGACTACCTAGTTTAGGTACCATGTGTTGAGAGACTCTACTTAGTTTAGGCACCATGTGTTGAGAGACTACCCTTAGTTTAGGCACCATGTGTTGCGAATACCTAGTTTAGGTACCATGTGTTGAGAGACTACCTAGTTTGGCACCATGTGTTGAGACTCTACCCTTAGTTTAGGCACCATGTGTTGAGAGACTACCCTTAGTTTAGGCACCATGTGTTGCGAGACTACCCTTAGTTTAGGCACCATGTGTTGAGAGACTCTACCCTTAGTTTAGGCACCATGTGTTGAGACTACCCTTAGTTTAGGTACCATGTGTTGAGAGACTCTACCCTTAGTTTAGTCCATGTGTTGAGGGCACTAGTTTAGGTACCATGTGTTGAGGAGCTACCCTTAGTTTAGGCACCATGTGTTGAGAGACTCTACCCTTAGTTTAGGCACCATGTGTTGCGAGACTACCCTTAGTTTAGGTACCATGTGTTGAGAGACTCTACCCTTAGTTTAGGCACCATGTGTTGAGAGACTCTACCCTTAGTTTAGGTACCATGTGTTGAAGACTACCCTTAGTTTAGGCACCATGTGTTGCAGAGACTACCCTTAGTTTAGGCACCATGTGTTGAGAGACTCCAGTTTGGCACCATGTGGAGGCTCTACCTAGTTTAGGTACCATGTGTTGAGACTACCCTAGTTTAGGTACATGTGTTGAAGACTACCCTAGTTTAGGCACCATGTGTGAGAACCCTTAGTTTAGGTACCATGTGTTGAGAGATCTACCCTAGTTTAGGCACCATGTGTTGGAGACTCTACCCTTAGTTTAGGCACCATGTGTTGAGAGCTACCCTTAGTTTAGGCACCATGTGTTGCGAGACTACCCTTAGTTTAGGCACCATGTGTTGCGAGACTCCTTGTAGGCACCTGTGAGACTACCCTTAGTTTAGGCACCATGTGTTGCGAGACTACCCTTAGTTTAGGCACCATGTGTTGAGAGCTCTACCCTTAGTTTAGGCACCATGTGTTGAGAGACTACCTTAGTTTAGGTACCATGTTGAGAGACTCTACCCTTAGTTTAGGCACCATGTGTTGCAGACTCTACCCTTAGTTTGGCACCATGTGTTGAGAGACTCTACCCTTAGTTTAGGCACCATGTGTTGCGAGACCTACCCTTAGTTTAGGTACCATGTGTTGAGAGACTTTACCCTTAGTTTAGGCACCATGTGTTGAGACTCTACCCCTTAGTTTAGGTACCATGTGTTGAGAGACTACTATGTTTTGGCACCATGTGTTGAGAGACTACCTTAGTTTAGGCACCATGTGTTGAGACTACCCTTAGTTTAGGCACCATGTGTTTGAGAGACTCTACCCTTAGTTTAGGTACCATGTGTTGCGAGACTACCCTTGGTTTAGGTACATGTGTTGAAGACTACCCTTAGTTTAGGCACCATGTGTTGAGACTACCATAGTTTAGGTACCATGTGTTGAGAGACTCTACCCTTAGTTCATGTTGAGACTCTACCTTAGTTTAGGCACCATGTGTTGAGAGACTACCTTAGTTTAGGCACCATGTGTTGCGACTACCCTAGTTTAGGCACCATGTGTTGAGAGACTACCTTTTAGCACCTGTGAGGCTACCCTGTTTAGGCACCATGTGTTGAGACTACCCTTAGTTTAGGCACCATGTGTTGAGAGACTCTCCCATAGTTTAGGCACCATGTGTTGAGACTACCCTGTTTAGGTACCATGTGTTGAGAGACTCTACCCTTAGTTTAGGCACCATGTGTTGCGAGACTCTACCCTTAGTTTAGGCACCATGTGTTGCAGACTCTACCCCAGTTTAGGCACCATGTGTTTGAACCACCCTAGTTTAGGCACCATGTGTTGCGAGACTCTACCATAGTTTAGGCACCATGTGTTGAGAGACTACCCTTAGTTTAGGCACCATGTGTTGAGAGACTCTACCCTTAGTTTAGGCACCATGTGTTGAGAGACTACCCTTAGTTTGGCACCATGTGTTGAAGACTACCCTTAGTTTAGGTACCATGTGTTGAGACTACCCTAGTTTAGGTACCATGTGTTGAGACTACCCTTAGTTTAGGTACCATGTGTTGCGAGACTCTACCCTTAGTTTGGCACCATGTGTTGGACTCTACTGTTTGGCACCTGTGAGAGACTCTACCCTTAGTTTAGGCACCATGTGTTGAGAGACTCTACCCTAGTTTAGGCACCATGTGTTGAAGACTACCCTTAGTTTAGGCACCATGTGTTGAGAGCTACCCTTAGTTTAGGTACCATGTGTTGAAGACTCTACCTAGTTTAGGTACCATGTGTTGAGAGACTCTACACCCTTGGTTAGGCACCATGTGTTGAGACTACCTGTTAGGCATGTGTTGAGGACCCAGTTTAGGCACCATGTGTTGAGAGCTACCCTTAGTTTAGGCACCATGTGTTGAGAGACTCTACCCTTAGTTTAGGCACCATGTGAGAGACTCTCCCTTGGTTTAGGCACCATGTGTTGAGAGACTCTCATAGTTTAGGCACCATGTGTTGCGAGACACTTATCAGAGTAGATATAAGTAATAGTCATAACTCTTAAGGGTAGATGTATCTAGTAGATACACTTATAATGGTAGATTGTCATAATATAAGTAACCTGGGCTATGTAGTCTGAGTGACCACAGCTACTTCTGAATAGTCCAGGACCACTCTACCTTGGGGGATTAGATTAGATTAGTTTAGACTGGACAGGACTAGATTAGATTAGATTAGATTAGATTAGACTGGACAGGACTGGACAGGGCTAGTTTAGGTTAGGTTAGGTTAGATTAGATTAGATTAGATTAGATTAGATTAGATTAGATTAGATAAGCTTGGAGGGAAAACTAATCTTCATGTGATCCAACTTCTCATGTGGTAGTGAGTTGAGGGGGAACGGTGAAGGGACTACTCCAGTGCAGGTAGTCGTCCCTCTGGCCCGGTCTAATTAGTCAGGTAGAGCGAGGGTGGCCCAGGTGAGGTGGCCCAGGTGAGGTGGCCCATCATCACTTATGCCCGTGGCGGTAGTGTGAGAGCCTGGGTCACGCTGCTCTCGCCCACTGGCTGCCCTCCTCCTCCTCCTTCTTCTTCTACGCCTCCTGCTGTACCTTCTTCTGTTTCACCTCCTTCTTCTAGTCTTCCTCCTACTCCCTCTCTCTCCTTCACCTCCTTTTCGTTTTCCTCTTTCTCCCTCCTGTATTCCAATTGGTCTTAAAAGTCTTCCTATTGGTCGGAAAAAACAAGAAAGTCTTCCTATTGGTCGGAAAAAACAACAGAAAAGTCTTCCTATTGGTCGGGGAAAAAACAAGAAAGTCTTCCTATTGGTCGGAAAAATAACAAGAAAGTCTTCCTATTGGTGGAAACTTCGCGTTAGTTGATCGGTGTACAGTAATTGTCACAGAAACAAAAAGGATAGCGAACTTATCTCATGAAACTGCGAGGAGGAAAAAAAAAGTTGGTGCATTAGACTGGGAGGAAATAAAGTTGGTGCATTAGACTGGGAGGAAAAAAGGATTGGTGCATTTGACTGGGATGAAAAAAAGGATTGGTGCATTAGACTGGGAGGAAAAAAGTATTGGTGCATTAGACTGGGAGGAAAAAAAAAAGGATTGGTGCATTAGACTGGGAGGGAAAAAAAAAGGATTGGTGCATTAGACTGGGAGGAAAAAAAAAGTTGGTGCATTAGACTGGGAGGAAAAAAGGATTGGTGCATTAGACTGGGAGGAAAAAAAGGATTGGTGCATTAGACTGAGAGGAAAAAAAAATTGGTGCATTAGACTGGGAGGAAAAGGAGAACAGTATAGGACAGTATCTTGGTGAATTACACAGATAGATACAACAGACATAAGATAGGGTAAGAACTTCTCTCACTTACACTCTTCCTGAGGTAGCAACACACACACACACACACACACACACACACACACACACACACACACACACACACACACACACACACCACCGTCTCGCAGTGGCTCCAAAACCCGAAGATCCAGACTTAATTTCCAGAGACCTCCAGACTGCAGCCGCCCATGATGGAGTGCTGCTAACGACACCTGCTCTCTTTTTTTTCTCTGCCCTAAGAGAGAGAGATAAACGGAAGGTGTATGAAATAATGACAATAAAGGTGGAGTAATTTATTCACGAAAGACTAAGAGAATTATGAGTAAAATCAACAATTGTGTAATGATGAAAGAAAGGAAGGAAGGAAGGAAGGAAGGAAGGAAGGAAGAGGAAGGAAGGAAGGAAGGAAGGAAGGAAGGAAGAAAGACAGAAAGAAGGAAGGAAGGAAGAGGAAGGAGAGGAAGAGGAAGGAAGGAAGGAAGGAAGGAAGAAAGACAGAAAGGAAGGAAGAAAGGAAGGAAGAAAGGAAGGGAAGGAAGAAGAAAAAAAATACGCAATAAACCATACAATTTACAACAATGCAATAAAAAAAGACAAGAGAAATTGCGAAAAGAACGAGATTTAACAATTTACGAAAGAAGGAATTGGAGAATAATCACAAAATGAAAAAAAAAACGATGTGAAAGAAATGTGAAAAGAAGAAGATTAATAACAGGGGAGTATAGATTAACATTATTATTACAGAAGATGAGGAAGAGGAGGAGGGAGGAGGAGGAGGAGGAGGAGGAAGACAAATAGTAATGAGGATTATAGTGATGGAGGTAAAGGTGAGGGAGGGTGATGGTGAGGGAGAGGTGAGGGAGAGTGATGGTGAGGGGAGGTGGGAGGGTGATGGTGAGAGTAGAGGTGAGGAGGTGATGGTGAGAGGAGGAGGTGAGGAGGGTGATGGTGAGGGAGCGGTGAGGAGAGTGATGGTGAGGAGAGATGACAGGCATTCTTCAGCCTTGACATTTGATGCACCTGGGCAGCCTCTTTTCGGGTGTACTCCCATACCTGTGTTACCTCTCTCTCTCTCTCTCTCTCTCTCTCTCTCTCTTCATTAATGGTGCCTAAACTACATTGAGACTGTACCTTAGTAAGAATCATTTATTTTCAGTAATAATGCAAAAAAAAAAATATATTACATAGACAAGACCATACAACTATGTATACACAGGGTTTAATATACATAATTCATACATTACATTACCACTGCCATCACCACATCACCACCACCACCACCACCCTTACACTCTTACCACCATCACTACAAGCAAGCCAAGCCACCATAATAATACCATACACTAACACATCACACCAGACTTCACCACACCACACCACACCAGTCCACCACGAATATGACTCAACCACCACTACCACACTACCACAACACACTGCTACACCACACCATCAGGCCCCACACGGCTCCACATTGGGACGAAGAGAAACAAAGAGGGTTGGGACCGTAGCGAATCAGAGCATTACCAATTTGGCCATTTGCTGAAGGATTCCGTGGAGAATATTGGTCACGAAAACCTAACCTAACCCAACCAAACCAAACCTAACCTTACTTAATCTAACCTAATCTGATGGTGTTACGGTACAGTCCCCTTCACGCGTGTGTTTACAAGAGCTCGTCAGGTTTACAGTCCCCTTCACTTGTGCGTTTACAGGGCTCGTCAGGTTTACAGTCCCTTCACTTGTGCGTTTACAAGGGCTCGTCAGGTTTACAGTCCCCTTCACTTGTGCGTTTACAAGGGCTCGTCAGGTTACAGTCCCCTTCACTTGTGCGTTTACAAGGGCTCGTCAGGTTTACAGTCCCCTTCACTAGTGCGTTTACAAGAGCTCGTCAGGTTTACAGTCCCCTTCATTTGTGCGTTTACAAGGGCTCGTCAGGTTTACAGTCCTTCTTGTGCGTTTACAAGGGCTCGTCAGGTTTACAGTCCCCTTCACTTGTGTTTGAGCTCTCAGTTCCCTTCATTGTGCGTTTACAAGGCTCGTCAGGTTTACAGTCCCTTCACTTGTCGTTTACAAGGGCTCGTCAGGTTACAGTCCCTTCACTTGTGCGTTTACAGGGCTCGTCAGGTTTAGTCCTTCACTTGTGCGTTTACAGGGCTCATCATATAAACACTCCACATCATTATCTTTGGGATATTTGTTTTAATATTGTTTTACTTTGATTCCATAGTATGTTTTACTATTGTGAGTTCCTTCTGTCGAATGTAAACAAACACAGGGCTGCCACACTGCACAAAACCTGACGAGCCCTGTAAACGCACTAGTGAAGGGGACTGTAAACCACTAGTCAACTGCTAAGCAAACGAAACTGTAAGCCTATAAACGCACTAGTGAGGACTGTGGCTGGTTGGTAGTTCACGCCATCCTTATAGACCCCCATCTACTGATATCACCACCACAACAACCATTTCTACCACCACAATTATCACCTACCACAATTACCGTCAATAACATCACAACAACAACCATCGCTACCACCACAATTATCACCTACCACCACAATTACCCTCACTAACACCACAAACAACCACCACAACAACCATCGCTACCATAAACTGTGGTGGATGATGTTAATATGTAAACGAAGAGATAGAAAACGAGAATAAATTAACCTTCCCTTCCTTAATAATGAAATCCCTCAAGTGCTAACGAAGAGAGGACAAACCATTATAATCGAACTAACGTAGGGAAATAATATTAAAAAAAATGATAAAGAAGAAACATAAGATAAAACAAAGAAATAATCATACATATAAAAGAATTAAACCACGAGATAATTCGCTCCCTTACGTACAGTTATGAAAAATCTAACGAGTGATGGATATTAGTATTCAATTAATAGCTCCGTGTTTATGTTGCCTCTTGGTGATGTATGGTAACAAAAGACACGTGTTTCTGTGGTGATAAGATGATAAGGTTTAGTAATTGGGATTTTGTTCATGGAGGTGTATAAATGTGCAATGAACTGTGGTTGATACACTGACGAAGATCTTTTACCTTGTATATATTTAATACCCTGCCAGCCATTAACACCCTGTCAACCACTACCTCCTGTCAACCATCAACCCACCCTGTCAACCATCAACCTACCCTGTCAACCATCAACCCACCCTGTCAACCACTACCTCCTGTCAACCATCAACTCACCCTGTCAACCATCAACCTACCCTGTCAACCATCAACCCACCCTGTCAACCACCAATACCCACCACGACCCTCCATCACCACCACGACCCTCCACCACCACTACGACCCACCAGAAAGCCATGGTTGGATCACCTCTCAGGAACACCATCCAATGAGTCTACTCAGAATGAAATTAATTAGGCCTATGTTCAAGTAGGCCTGCGTGGGTGTAGGTCCTTCCCTCCACCCACCCTTCCATCTCCTTTCACCCCTCCATCTCCTCCCCACCCCCCATCTCCTCCCCAGCTCCCATCTCCTCCCCAGCTCCCATCTCCTCCCCATTCCTTCACCTTTTATTAGCTAAGATTCCTATGGATAACCTAAGCTCTGCCGAGTCTTAGGGAGGGAAGCGACACACAGAGGAAACACTCAACTCATGCTACACCACTAAGCTCGTCTCCCCATCCTCCGCTACACACAGTCCTCTCAGCTGATCTCACAACACGTGGCTGAGGTAAACATCCCACCAACAGCGAGGTATAAACATTCGAGGCGTCAACATAAAATAAAACAGCGTCCAAGTGTCACCTAACAAAATGTCCCATAATGCGGATGATATCACAAAATGTCGCACCTCCTGGTCCCTCCCTCACCGTGCCCGCCTTCACCATACCCTCTCTTGGGTGAGTGGTAGGCGGAACACATCAATAACCCATTAGATTACCGTTTTCATAATATTTGATAACACCAAGTGAGTTGACCATCAGCTGTTTGGTTCAGCTTAACGGGATAACAGTAGAGTCCAGGCTGAGAGCAAGATAGGCAGAGATACCCACAGATGAGGCTAGCCAGCGCCTCCTCTCAACCCCTGCACTCTGGCCCTGGCTTGGGCTCCTACACTCGTCCCGTCGGTTCATTGGCTCGTTCCCAGTATAACTTTAGTCACGGGGATTCCGCAGTGACTTGTACTGTGGCGGGCCAGCGATGTTTATTTAAGATAAATGTCCCACAACGATGGTGTGGGGCCGAGTGAAGAGCCGCAGTCCACCTCATTTTCCCAGGCGTCGAAGGCGGGCGAGGTAGTCCCTCCAAACCGCCTCACCCACGTCTGGTATGCACCTCATTACCGAATATGTCATGCTTATAATTAACTAGCTTACAGGGCGGTACATACCCCAAACCCCGCCCACTCTCCTTGTTTCAGCCAAAGACAGCGTTTCCTTGGACCTGTCTCGACCAATGGGAGGCGAGGCTCCTCCCACTTTCACCTGGGCGCCGCCTGCGGGCCGACCCCTGACCCCGGCCGGTATGTGTAGGCAGACGTGTGAGATGAGAAGCTCACCTCTTGCTAGATTTTTAGAGACAATATTCATCACGGGAAGTTTTCAATTGCAGGCTAATGCAGGTGCGTGGACGTGGCCGCCAGGGAGGAAAGTAAGAGTGACGGGGAAGATGGCAGCAGAGTGGCATTGAGGTCCCCGCAGGAGGTGTGCCCCTCCGTCCTCTCTCCTCCTCCCCGCCACTCCCATTCCCTGCCACTCCTCCTGCCCCGCCACTCCCCCCCGCCCCTCCACTCCTCTCCCCGCCCCTCCTCTCTACCCTGCCCTTCCCGACTCCACCTCCTTCACTGCCTCCTGCCTCCACCTTCCAATCCTCACCTTCCACCTCTAGTCTAATCTAATACCCTTTTCTCTTCCACATCCAATCCCTATCTCTCATCCTCCTCAACACCACCTCCAATCCCCACCATCCACCTCCAATCCTTACCACCCACCTCCAATCCTTACCACCCACCTCCAATCCCCACCACCCACCTCCAAACTCCAATGCCCAGGTATAAACGCACTATCCCCATCACCTGTACACCTGAGAGCCAATTAAGTAAAGAGGCACTGTTCCCATTCCTAAAAATCCTCCACTCGCTTTATTGTAGACCATTTAATACCAGTTGGCACCATTCCGAATTTTTCCCTCCACGAACAATCATGACTGCCAATTGCCTTAGGGATTCCTATTATGATTTTATACATAGTTTAGTCACCTGGCACTGTAAGGCACCTATTCCTGAGACGTCAATATGGAGTGCCAAAGGTTCAAATTAGACAAGAAAGACAGAGGTGTAATGCCAGGAACAGCTATAGTGCCAGGAACAGCTATAGTGCCAGGAACAGCTATAGTGCCAGGAACAGCTGTAGTGCCACAAACAGCTATAGTGCCACGAACAGCTATAGTGCCACGAACAGCTATAGTGCCACGAACAGCTATAGTGCCAGGAACAGCTATAGTGCCACGAACAGCTATAGTGCCACGAACAGCTATAGTGCCACGAACAGCTATAGTGCCACGAACAGCTATAGTGCCACGAAAGTTATAGTGCCAGCTACAGTATAGTGCCAGGAACAGCTATAGTGCCAGGAACAGCTATAGTACCAGGAACAGCTATAGTGCCAGGAACAGCTATAGTACCACGAACAGCTATAGTGCCAGGAACAGCTATAGTGCCAGGAACAGCTATAGTGCCACGAACAGCTATAGTGCCAGGAGCAGCTATAGTGCCAGGAACAGCTATAGTGCCAGGATAAAACTAAACACTACGGTTAACAACATGAGATAAAGCTTCGAATTTTAAGGATCATAAATTTGTTATTCAAATATTGTTAAGATTACCTGAACGACATCTACAGCACCTGGAAAGCTTAATCACGTTTTAATTACTGTTGTTGTTACTCTGAATCTGTATTATTTCCTGGTTAGATTTGGTTAATTAGGTTAGGTTCGGTTAGGTTCAGTTCGGTTCGGTTCGGTTCGGTTCGGTTCGGTTCGGTTCGGTTCAGTTCGGTTCAGTTCGGTTCAGTTCGGTTCAGTTCGGTTCGGTTTGGTTCAGTTCAGTTCGGTTCGGTTCGGTTCAGTTCGGTTAGGTTAGATTAAGTGAGTGATAAACTACCATATAATTATGTCATTTCACTATATAGAACAGGTAATTTGTTCCCTTAATCTCTACAATGTTCCTCATTAGAGTAAATTATGTTAGAGAATAAATTAGAGAATAAATCTTTTAAATGGAGGAGCATTGCCATGTTAATTGGTAATATATAATAATAAATGTGTATTGTGGTAATGTATTGAGTTGTATTAATACATTATGCATGAGAGAGAGAGAGAGAGAGAGAGAGAGAGAGAGAGAGAGAGAGAGAGAGAGAGAGAGAGAGAAGAGAGAGAGAGAGAGAGAGAGAGAGAGAGAGAGAGAGAGAGAGAGAGATCAAATCAACTCTTAAAAAGACCACCAACCCCTTAAGATATAATCAGTCACTTAAGGGAAAGCAAAAAGGGACTCAATATAACAATCCCTTCAGAAGACCTAAAATTTTTGGGGGGGGGGTCTTTTAAGGTCCATTTAATACCCTCAGAGAATAGAGTTAAAACATCAGCCCTTAAATATCCCTAAAATAAGTCTTTAACACTTCTATAACCCTTAAATTATATATCTTACATATTTTATAATTAGAATTGATTGAAAACTTAAAATACCCTTAATTATATCCCTTAAATATGGTATAACTCTAATATATTGAAAAGGTAAAATCCCTTTGAAAAAAAAAAATCCTACCCAAAACTTTACTATAATTCTTGATTTTCCTAAAGTTATTGAAAATATAATTACCATTTATTATAGGAATGATCAGAATACGGTGATATAAAACGGTGATATAATAAAGAAAAATCAATTAAATTATCCAGGAACAAGAATGACGGCCATTTTAACACTCTACAAACTAAACAAACTCAATGTGGTTACTTTTTAACATAACTCTCTTAATTAATATACTTAAGAATGTTAAATAACAACCACGATCTTAACATAAATTTACTTAGTTTTCATTATTTCCACGAGAGTAAAATATCCTTACTTTTAATCTATTTTTTTTCTTCATTAATTTCAAGTACGTCTTTTTAAAACACTTAACTCATTTAAGAAATAACTAAGCCAAAAAAAAAAGCCTCAAAATCCTTATTATTTAATCTGATAATTTATTTAGAATTTGTAGTCTAAAAAAAATAGCATTACAAAATTAAGTTGAGAAAATTTGACGCAAAGACGAAGAATTTTTTGACAACTCTACCGAGGCAATAGGAGTCGCACCGTCCATTTTGTCATTCACCGATTCCCCCTCGCCCCGAAGGAGAGATAGTTTGAGTGACTGATACATCCATAATAATAATAATAATAATAATAATAATAATAATAATAATAATAATAATAATAATAATTGACGGTTTATTGAAAAAGTTCTGCAGACCCGAAGGCTGAAAATATACATTGGACATAAATGACTTATTACATACATTGGTGGTTTAACAAAAGCCTTCATTAGAGAAAGGTAAAGGAACATACAGTGAACATACAGATTAATGTAGGTGTTGAACAGCAAAAACGTAGTGTTGTAACTCCCTCCCAGATGGTGTTAGGAGGGACCTCACGTGGTGTAGTAGTTCCCTCACAGATGGTGTTATGAGGGACCTCACGTGGTGTAGTAGTTCCCTCACAGATGGTGTTATGAGGGGCCTCACGTGGTGTAGTAAATCCCTCACAGATGGTGTTATGAGGGGCCTCACGTGGTGTAGTAATTCCCTCACAGATAGCCAGAGGAGATACTACAGCGCTTATACATAGGTTAAACAAACATTTCAGCGGATTCGTTCCAGCAGGTTGAGTCTCTGGACTGTACACAAACCTTGGATCAAGATTGTATCGGAGTTCTAGATTAACTTATAAACGAAATGAAATAAATAAAGTATAAACAAAATGATAACAAAATATAAACGGAATGAAATCAAAATATAAACGAAATGAAATCAATAAAATATAAACGAAATGAAATCAATAAAAACAATGTCAATAGATACTTAAATACTACTGTGATTTTTGTTAACCCTAAATCGTCTTTTCAAATCTCATTAAAAATCGTATTATTAAGAGTATTATAATAATAAACCATAAGACATTCTGTTATATAGTTCACTAAGATACTGTTCACACACCACCCATCCCCCACAAAATGGCCCCTATTGATAGTCTAACCAGTATTTTTTTAAATAATAGACAAAATTAAAAATAAAATTAAAATATAAATCACAGTAGGCAACAGAGCAGTTAAACAAGTAGAAATTTTTGATGTATTTGGGAAGTAACATTATTTATGATGGTAGATGTGTGGAAGAAACCATATCACGAATACGTCAAGCAAAAACAACATTTGATAATTTTAAAAGACCTAATGGAAAGGGACAGTAACTATTAATTGAGAAATAGGGCTGCTGAAAGGCTATATATGGCAAGGACTGATGTACGGTATTAGAAGCGTGGACACTAGGAACATGTTGGAGAGCCTTTATAATGTGGTGTTATAGATGGATATTAAGAATAGACTACACTGACAGAGAACAAATGATGAAGTACAAAGATTAGCAAAAACTTCAAGAGAAATACTTGAATTTAGGATATGGATAATGAGATATTTTTACCATATAATTAGGGACGAGGGAATAATAATAGGCATACTAATGGACACTGATTATATCGATATAACCCTGAGTATATTTCTCATAAGCCAGATTTCAGCCTCATAAATCTTCTTCTTCAGCCACACACACACACACACACACACACACACACACACACACACACACACTAACCTCCCCGATTCGTGCTCAGAACAGCTGTTTTCGTGTCGCGATAGTAATCTCTGTAGCCATTAAATTCGTATCCCTGCAATAAACACCAACCAGAGTGCAGCTTAATTAGTTTTTGATGGGAATGATATCTCTGACAGGCTACCAAAACACCCTCACCCCCCTACAACCTCACCCCCCTTCACTTCACCAACTCACCTCAACTCAATTTCACCCCCAGCCCCCACCTTAGCCTCTACCCACCCCCGACCCCTTTAGATGAAAAACACCTTATGAACTGGATCATAATTTTGATATGCACTGACAGCAAAATAATTCACCTAGATAAATTTTTCTTAAAAGAGGAATGCAAATGAAGGGGATGTATACCTATTTTATTCCTATTTTATTCCTATTTTTTCCTATTTTATTGCTATTATTCAAATCAACAAAAAATAACACGGACAAAAAGATAGAATTCATCGACAGTTTGGTTATATAAATCAGGTAGAATGTATATGATGGTATTATCCAGGTAATTATAATAAAGTACATTTGTATAT
Source organism: Homarus americanus (assembly GCF_018991925.1). Lineage (NCBI taxonomy): Eukaryota > Metazoa > Arthropoda > Malacostraca > Decapoda > Nephropidae > Homarus > Homarus americanus. The sequence goes on along the minus strand of NW_024730064.1, from coordinate 44,966 downwards.
ACATTAGTTCGGTAATTAAAGCAAATTGGCACATTATTTTCCTTGTAATATTACAGGTGATTGTTGCAGCCGGTGTCTGTTGATCGAGCGGCCGGTGAATGACTACTGTTTTACATGATAAACGAATAATTAATAGACAAATCACTCACAATCTTCCGTAAATATTAAATTTTATTACCACGAAGACAAACAAAGATCCTAACCTAACCTAACCTAACCTAACCTAACCTAACCTAACCTAACCTAACCTAACCAAACCTAACCTAACCTAACCGAACCTAACCAAACCTCACCTAACCTAACCTAACCTAACAAAGCACTTGATTAGGTTAAATGATTAGAGATTCGTCGTTTATCGAGGGTTGTTAATCTCAAATCCGCTTAAGATGACGGGATTTACCTGAAGATTAGGCACCTACGTACGACTTAACCCCTTGAGTACGATGATTTAGCCCCTTGGGTACGACTTAACCCCTTGAGTACGATGATTAAGCCCCTTGGGTACGACTTAACCCCTTGAGTACGATGATTAAGCCCCTGGGTACGACTTAACCCCTTGAGTACGATGATTTAGCCCTGGGTACGACTTAACCCCTTGAGGTACGATGATTTAGCCCCTGGGTACGACTTAACCCCTTGAGTACGATGATTTAGCCCCTTGGGTACGTCTTAACCCCCTTGAGTACGATGATTAAGCCCCTGGGTACGACTTAACCCCTTGAGTACGATGATTTAGCCCCCTGGGTACGACTTAACCCCTTGAGTACGATGATTTAGCCCCTTGGGTACGACTTAACCCCTTGAGTACGATAATTTAGCCCCTTGGGTACGACTTAACCCCTTGAGTACGATGATTAAGCCCCCTGGGTACGACTTAACCCCTTGAGTACGATGACTTAGCCCCTGGGTACGACTTAGCCCCTTGAGTACGATTTAACCCCTTGAGAACATTTGTAGATAAATCATTAAAATCTTCTGAAAATGACTGACTCTTGGAAGCCTTCAGACGGCGACGGTGGCGGTGACACTGATGCTGGAACCTGTGGGTAAGTCTTGGTAGGAGTGTGTGAGTACTTGGTCCTGTTGTTAGGTAATGGAATGTCTTGAAGACGAATCTGCTTGAGATGCTGGCCTTGGAGTAGACTTGAAGGTCACCCGCCGTCATCTAGTCAACTCCAGGAACTCTTGAAGGACTCCAGGAACCATTCAAGGAATCTAAGAACCATTCAAGGACTCTAGGAACCATTCAAGGACTCTAGGAACCATTCAAGGACTCCAGGAATCATTCAAGGACTCTAAGAATCCTTCAAGGACTCCACGAACCATTCAAGGACTCTAGGAACCCTTCAAGGACTCCAGGAACCATTCAAGGACTCCAGGAACCATTCAAGGACTCCAGGAACCATTCAAGGACTCTAGGAACCCTTCAAGGACTCCAGGAACCATGCAAGGACTCCAGGAACCATTCAAGGACTCCAGGAACCCTTCAAGGACTCCAGGAACCCTTCAAGGACTCCAGGAGCTATTCAGGGAATCTAGGAACCTTTCAAGGACTCCAGGAACTATTCAAGGACTCCAGGAACCCTCCATGGACTCCAGGAACCCTCCATGGACTCCAGGAACCCTTCAAGGACTCTAGGAACCATTCAAGGACTCTAGGAACCTTTCAAGGACTCCAGGAACCATTCAAGGACTCTAGGAACCTTTCAAGGACTCCAGGAACCCTCCATGGACTCCAGGAACCCTTCAAGGACTCTAGGAACCATTCAAGGACTCTAGGAACCTTTCAAGGACTCCAGGAACCCTTCAAGATCTTCAGCAAACAATCCTGATTTGAGAGAAAGTTTCTAAAAATCTCTGGAAGTCAACATTAGCTCCTAGACACCGGGGAATCTTTACAGCGGGCATTACCTCCTGATTAGGAATTCCATTTAAAGTTTATTGCTAATGGCTGTAGTCTAAATTTCCTCCCCAGCAGCTGTATATTGTGAGGCTGACATGGCTGGATATTCTTGCTATTTCCAACTGGTGATGATAAGTTCTGATTGACACATCAAAGTCGTGTTATTTTTGTTTAAACTTATATTCTGGCGATACTGGATTTAGTTTCCCTTCTGGAGGTAAGATTTGAATCAGTAAACCTCTGAGTTTTCATGAGATTTGTTGATGATTAAGATAATACCAACGAAACTGGTGGTAAGTAGATAAAGTTGGTCACATGTAACATCTTGGTGGTATCTCATTGGTATCGACGACTCAAGTTCCGCTCTTTATTACCCCCTTGATGGTACGACTGCACCTCACTTACAAAACTGTCAATGATGGAATGAAATCTATCCCAAGCAATTCTTTTGTTATTAGTTTGCATCTTCGGTGTCTTTTGATACATCTTATCCTCTCTGAGAGTAGCTAACGAGACAATCACTACACTGCGGTCATACATCCCACACACTCGATCTTATAATGTCCCATAATGAAGGGGATTTCCATCTGTCTTCAATAGTAGAGGTCTTACCCTTGGTCCACACGGAACTAGAGACCGGTATTCATGTCAAGCGTGACGATAGACCAGCCGATGCCAGGAATCTAGTGACGTCAGGAGCCATTAGGTGGGTGTTATCGAACAGTGGGATCGGATCAGCGACATTGTTGTGATGAAAAAGAGGCGGTGACTTGGAGGAACTAACTGATCATTCTCACCCGGAACTTCCACCTGATGAAAAAGTTACCTGAGTGTGTACCTGTTGATGAGGGCCTTCCAGTAGGGCAACTTGTCCTCCTCCTCCTCCTCCTCCTCTTATTCTTCCTCCTCCTCTTATTCTTCCTCCTCTTCCTAATCTTTCTTCGTCCTTTCCTCGGGCCCTGTTCCTCCTCTCCTCCTCCTCCTCCTCCTCCCTCCCTCCCTCCTCCTCCTCCTCCACCTCTTCTTCCTCCAAGGCCAAGACAAAGAATCTCAGTATTGCTCACTATGTCTGGTTCTTATAGACAAGTGAAGAGAAAAATACCCCTCCCACACCCCATACCCCAAGCCAGTGCAGGTGTAGTGGATAGTGGGATGAGGGGGGCGTGTAGTGTATGAGGGGCGTGTGTGTATATGAGGGGTGTAGTGTATGGTGTAGTAGTGTATGAGGGGGTGTAGTGAGTGTAGTAAGTGTGTAGTGTATGAGGGGGTGTAGTGTATGAGGGGGTGTGTAGTGTATGAGGGGGTGCTTGGTGATGTAGTGAGGGTGTGTGTAGTGTATGAGGGGGGGTGTGTAGTGTATTGGAGAGTGTATCATCGTAGGTGTAGTGGATACAGCCCACGTTACATTGACAGCCATGAAAGAGAATGACGAGACAGGTATTAATATTCAAATGAAGGTTTATTAAGGTGTTGTAGAGACGCCTGGTGGCTTGTCTGTCTGTCTGTCTGTCTCTGTCTGTCTGTCTGTCTGTATATGTTTGCCTGTCTGTGTCTGTCTGTTTCTCTGTCTCTCTCTCTGTCTTTCTATCTGTATATCTGTCTGTCTGACTTTCTTTGTGTCTGTCAGTGTCTATCTGTCTGTGTCTTTCTGTCTATCTGTCTGTGTCTGTCTATCTGTCTGTCTGTCTGTCTGTGTCCACGTTATAACACAACATCCGGGTTTAAATGACAGCATTAATGAAATGTCTGATGGACAGATAGTGATGATGATGATGATGATGATGATGATGATGATGATGATGATGATGATGATGCTTATGATGATGATAATGATGATGATGACGATGACGATGATGATGATGATGGTTATGATGATGATAATGATGATGATGATGACGATGACGATGATGATGATGAGAGAAGGACGAGGTGATGATAACAACAATGACACCAATTATAACAACAACAATAACAATAATGACGTCAATTACAAAAACAATAACAAGGAAAACAAAGAAACGTCACAACCTCATGGAAGAAAAAAGATAATCTTGACAAATACACAACCATCACTACCACCCCTACCAACATCACAACCACCACCACTACCACCCCTACCAACATCACAACCACCACCACTACTAATTCCCTACTAACATCACAACTAATTCACTCACTACCACCCTACCAGCATCACAACCATCACTCACCACTACTACCCCTTACCAGCATCACAACCACACCACCACTACCACCCCTACCAACATCACAAATCCACCACTCACTACCAATTCCTACCAGCATCACAACCACCCACCACTACCAATTCCCTACCAACATCACAACCACCACCACTACCACCCCTGCCAACATCACAACCACCACCACTCACTACCACCCCTACCAGCATCACAACCACCACCACTACCACCCCTACTCAACATCACAACCACCACCACTACCACCCCGTACCAACATCACAACCACCACCACTACCACCCCTACCAACATCACAACCACCACCACTACCACCCCTACCAACATCACAACCACCACCACTACCACCCCTACCAACATCACAACCACCATCACTACCACCCCTACCAGCATCACTACCACCACCACTTACCACCCTTCTGCCAACATCACAACCACCACCACTACCAATCTCTTACCAACATCACAACCACCACCACTACCACCCCTACCAACCACCACCACTACCACCCCTACCAACATCACAACCACCATCACTACCACCCCTACCAGTCACACCACCACCACCACTACCACCCCTACCAACATCACAACCACCACCACTACCACCCCTACCAACATCACAACCACCATCACTACCACCCCTACCAGCATCACTACCACCACCACCACCAGCATCACTATCACAACCATCACTATCATCACCAACCCTACCACCATCAAAATCCATTACGAATCAACTACCACCATTACTACCATCAATTTCTGCGTCAGTACAACCACAATTATCATCAATTTCACACAAGTTTCTCCCACCATCACCACAAGTATCACCCATACTATTATAACCACTATCACCACAACTACCACTATTATAACTACATCCACCACAATCCGTACTGTCACCACTACCATCACACACCATCACCATCACACACCATCATCACTACAGGTAAGAACTCCGCCACACACATTAGGAACAGATTAATATGGCGTATGTGTTAATGACCCGCTTACCACATGGTCATCCTAATTTATAATCTCTTCTCTTCTCTATCTAATAAATTACCTCTACCCGCCTCCTCATATTAACCCACCTCCCCCAGTCCGTCCCAGCTATTCTAGAGAACTGGGTCGTATTTTAGAGGATTATAAGAACTCTAGAAGCTTGTCTCTAGGGGATGTTCTTCTCTTTGGTGTGTTGTATTGCCTTCAAGGTCCTGTGTGCGCAGTTCTCCCCAAAATATCTGAGATCTTTGCAATTTGACTTCCATACATATGTAAGTGAGGGCTCTTGAGTTACGGCACAGATACAGTCATATATAAATGTTGTACACGAGGTGAATGTGTTTCTCATTGGTTTTATCTTTAGGAATACGGGGTAAAGCTCCCACCACCACCATCACCGTCTCCGCCTCCTACGTGATAAATCAAGGGAGCGTATTGTACCCGCCCACGCCTCCTTCTATTAATGTACGCCCCCGCTTTTGGCTTCACCAGAAACGCCCCCTTCCCACAGTTTCCTCCCCTCCCCTCTTTTCTCTCTTGCACCCCCTCCTTCTCCCCCTCGCCAGAGAACGAAGAGGAGGTAGGAAAAACTAGAAGAGGAGAACATTTGGCGTCGTAAAGCTTGACTATTATCAAGATAAATGTTATAACCACAACAAAACAAAATTTGCCTTTGTCCAAGTGCAGAGGCAAAAACAAACCCGCCTGGTGGACGCCAGCCTGGGGTCCCTCTCAGGCGAAACCGTAAATTACAGCCGGGTGTTGGACGCACCGCCCCCTAATATTTTGACCTTCCCGCCGCATCTGCCTACGTGCCCGGCATCCCCAACACCTGCTGACGGTCTCCACCCTCCCTGTTCTGCCCCTGCCCCTGATCCTACCCCTATCCTACCCTGCCCTGCCCCTCATCTTCCATCTTGCTTACCCTGGCCTCTCCTGCCTTGCCCCTTGTCTCTTGCCTCCCCTGCCCTACCCTGGTTATTCCTTTTCCCCCATCCTATTCGTCCCCCCTTCACACACATCCTTACCTTCACCTCATTCCTATCCTCTCTGTCCCTCCCTACCCATGCCATGCCCTACGTCGTTGCCCCCCCCCCTCCTCTCACCCACCACCTATCCATCACTGCCCCAGACCTCTCAAGTCTATCGATAAGGATAATAGATAAACGAAGAGGAAGAGGAAAAAAAACGAAAAAGAGAAAAACGAAAATAAAAACAAATAAAAACAAAGACGGTAACAATAACAACAAGAGGAGGCGAAGGAGAAGGAGGAGAGGAAGAAGGAGAAAGAGAAACAGGAGAAAGAAGAGAAGTAGAAGAAGGAAAAGATGGAAAAGAAGAAGGGGAAGACGGAGAAGAAAAAGTAGAAATAGAAGAAGAAAAAAAATAGAAGGAAGGATAAGAAGAAAAAAAACACTTCACTTAACCTCACCTTGAAAATTAAACACCTTTCCTTAATGACCCCCAGATACACTTATTAAACACCTTTCCTTAATGACCCCCAGATACACTTATTAAACACCTTTCCTTAATGACCCCCAGATACACTTATTAAACACCTTTCCTTAATGACCCCCAGATACACTTATTAAACACCTTTCCTTAATGACCCCCAGATACACTTATTAAACACCTTTCCTTAATGACCCCCAGATACACTTCACCCTTCTCCCCTGCCACTACAGGGTCCGTGTCATAAACTTCTCTTTATCTATTTCTTGATATAGAGAGAAGACTGTGACAGGTGTGTATGTCATTACCACTGATGATGTCACCCAGATCATCACCTGTGGTTGATTTTTTAATTAAGGTATATGACCAGGTAAGGTAACTTGTGGTTAGGTAAAATTACATTATATAAAATTACACTATAAAATCCTGTCGTTTCTTAGATAAAAATTTGGTATTTTTTATTTTATTTTTTTTTATTGGTTTTAATTTTCGTTTTATAATTGCAGACGAGAATTACAGGTAATTTAATATGCACAAATATTACCTGTAGGATAGAGTAAGTTAGGTTAGGTTAGAGTAAGTTAAGTTAGGTTAGGTTAGGTTAGGTTAGGTTAGGTTAGGTTAGAGTAGGTTAGGTTAGGTTAGGTTAGGTTTGATCATGGCCAGGGACGCGTAGAAAATTAATTAATAATAAAATTGACAAAACAATAACCATTACGCTATAAATTAATAAAATGACAAAAAACTCACATCCAAATTTCCATAAAATTATTGTGAGTTTATGAAGAAAAAAAAATTACCCTAAAAATTTATTAAATTATTGAGAAATATTAATTCCCTTGGAAGCATCTAATTAATTCTTATTATATATGATGTATTTAATGGCCAAGGGATAATTAGTTAATTAATTAAGACTAAATTTGATATAAATATTGCCATAGAATTATTTGGGTTCCTAAAAGACCAACCAAATGCTGCCTGGGAGATTAGGTTAGGTTAGGTTTGGCTCCTCACTCCCTCACTAATTTTACGTCTACAAAGATCCCCAACCAACTCCAACTCCCCCTCCTTATCTCCCCCTACCAACCTCAACTCCCCTCCCCATCTCCCCACTCCCCATCTCCCCCAGGCCTCACCACCAATACAGGGGCGGGCGCGGGTCTCAGCGAGCGCCACAACACGGCTGCAGATAGCGCAATTATACTCAATCGGTTCTTGCTGTCAGAGTTAATGATGGTCATGGGTGGGTGGGGGGTGGGGTAGATTGAGAATGAAGGGGGTGTGCTCCGTGTTTTACCCAGGATGATCTTGATCTCTCATAACCTCCTCTTCGTTCAATACCTCGTTCGTCTGCCAACCAACGACTTCTTTAAACGTTCCTCATAAAACCCCCGAACGAAAAAAATCATAACAGGATCTTGAAAATATATCTATCAAACTCAGATTTAGATTAAGTTTGCAAGGCCTTAGAAACTCTCAGCTCAATAAACAAACAAAAATTTCCGACTGAGATTCCTAATCTATCCTAGGAAAATATCACCTCAGAACTCAGCCAGCTACCTTAGTTCATCTGACTTTTCCCTTAAATAGAACTAGGAGGGAGATGATCGCTAGTAGCCGCTAGTCGAGGCCCTCACTTAGTATGCAAATAGTTTAACAATAGCGATAAGTTGCAGCATCTGGAGGTTGGAGAGAGCAATCCGCTGTGTGTAAGTCATGAAGGAAATAGGTAAGCTGTCTGTAGGCTTTGATAGTGTAGGTGTGGCGGTGATAATTACGACTATCACTGGTTAATGGTGTTTTGTGGTGGTGGTGATGGTGGTAGTGGTGGTAGTGGTAGTGGTGGTGGTGGTGATGGTGGTGGCAGTGGTGGTGGTAGTGGTGGTAGTAGTAGTAGTGGTAGTGGTGGTAGTGGTGGTGGTAACACTAATAACAAGAACACCAGTAGTAACAATTACAATAGCAACAGTGACAACAACAACAGCAGCAGTAGCAACAATAACAACAGTAGTAACAGACAAACAAGTAATTAACAGGTAGATAAACAGACAGGAAAAATAGCAATAAATATTAGATAGACAGAAGCACTAACAGACACCAGCTAAAGACAGACAGACAGACAGACAGACAGACAGACCCTCCATAACAACATCTCTATAAAAAAATCAGAAAGAAATACAACAATTAAAACTAAATACACTAATCCACAACATCACCCAAAGTTGTAAGGTTATGGAGGGGTCAAAGGTCAAAGTACAACCCTATTAGGTCACAACTCCGTATAGAAACACCCATAGGAGTTAACATCATACACGAGTACAAGTTCAATTTGTTGTTGTTTTTTTTTGTGATGTCAAATATATGATATGTTTTAGTGAGGAATGCAGCTTGGTATGTGAGAGCTAATATAGCGGGTAGTTAGCAGTAGGTGTGACTGTGTGAATACTAATATCATTGATAATATTCCTCTTCCTCTTCCTCCTCCTCTTCCTCTTCCTCTTCTTCTTCCTCTCAATCCTCCTCCTCCTCCTCTTCTTCTTATTTTCCCCCTCTTCCCCCTCCTCTTCTTTTTCCCCTTCCTCCCCCTCCTCCTCCTCCTCCTCTTCTTACTTTTCCTCCACCTCAGCATACCACCATCACTCACCTCAGTACAAGTCATCCACACAACCTCAGCATACCACCATCACTCACCCCAGTACAAGTCATCCACACAACCTCAGCATACCACCATCACTCACCTCAGAACAAGTCATCCACACAACCTCAGCATACCACCATCACTCACCTCAGAACAAGTCATCCACACAACCTCAGCATACCACCATCACTCACCCCAGAACAAGTCATCCACACAACCTCAGCATACCATCACTCACCCCAGAACAAGTCATCCACAACCTCAGTATACCACCATCACTCACCCACCAGAACAAGTCATCCACAACCTCAGCATACCACCATCACTCACCTCATCATCCACACAACCTCAGCATACCACCATCACTCACCTCCAGAACAAGCATCCACACAACCTCAGCATACCACCATCACTCACCCCAGAACAAGTCATCCACAACCTCAGCATACCACCATCACTCACCTCAGAACAAGTCATCCACACAACCTCAGCATACCACCATCACTCACCCCAGACCAGTCATCCACACAACCTCAGCATACCACCATCACTCACCTCCAGACCGAGTCATCCACACAACCTCAGCACCACCATCACTCACCTCAGTACAAGTCATCCACACAACCTCAGCATACCACCATCACTCACCCCAGACCAAGTCATCCACACAACCTCAGCATACCACCATCACTCACCTCAGTACAAGTCATCCACACAACCTCAGCATACCACCATCACTCACCCCAGAACAAGTCATCCACACAACCTCAGCATACCACCATCACTCACCCCAGAACAAGTCATCCACACAACCTCAGCATACCACCATCTCTCAGCTCAGACCGAGTCACCCTCTCAGCTTCCCATCCTTGTTATAATGCCCCTACTTAATCTTGTCAGGGTTAACCGTATCATTTTCTCACCTTCTCAAAAGCCTATACTCTATCACTGTCATTTCATCTCACTCCAAATTCCTCTTAGTGTTTTTTATTATCATTTTATATAAGCGAAAATTTTTTGGAGTTGAGTTTACACTGTTGTTACGGTGCTTAACTATGGTCTGTAAGGGTGGAACAATGTTAGTATTTACATCACTCCATTAACAATTAAAAGTTTGTCTGTTTGTCTATCTATATACACACGCATACATATATAAAAATACAACACAACACAATACACGCAACACAATATACATAGCACAACACAACACAACACATACTGATTTACTGTTTCTCTGTGTCTCCGGTATACAAAAATATTTACCAAATGGCACCACTACGTTGATTCCTGAATATACTACACATTGTTTATTTACTACAGTCAGCTGATCCATGAACCTCGATAACATAGATTCATTCATAAATTCACGTTGCACTGTTTACTGTGTTGGGTTTAATAATATTTGTGCTATATAAAACTATACTGCGGCTAATTCTTAATGGGTTTTAGTTTTAATGGGTTTTTATTTATAATGGATTATGATCTTATAAAAGGTCTAAATTCTAATGAGTCCCAATCCACAGAGTAACAGACCAGACGAGTTGCACCAGGTCAGTGATGGGAGTAGGTGAGGGAGGAGGTAGGAAGGGGGAGACATCCATCGATTGAGGAGGGAAGGGAAGGGAGGGGAGGGGGGGAAAGTTGCATGACCTACCGCTAATTACCACAATCAAGGTACCTAGCTCTCATTTCTTACCTTCTTCTTCACTCATGTCTCCTCCTCCTCCTCCTCTACGTCCTTTCTTCACTTTTCCCATCTCCTCTACCTCCTTCCTTCCTTCTCTTCCTCCGTCTCCTTCCTCTCTTCTCCATCTCCACCTCCTTCCCTTTTCCTCTCTCTTCTCATCTATCACCTTCCTTACCCTTCTCAACCATCACCTTCCTCACCTTTTGTCTTCTCCACCCTTCCTCCTTCCTCCCATCTTCACCCTTTCCTCCTTCCCACCACCTTTCTTTCTTCCTTACCCATTCCTCGCCCTTCTCATCTCCCACCTCTATCCTCCTTTCTTCACCCTCCTCCTCTTCCCCTCGCTACCTCCCTCCTGCGTGCTTGTGATGGATGGTTGCCTTGCCTATGTTGGGCCTGAGGTGGCATCCCGCAGGGCATCAAAGCTTTACGACCCTCCCAGCGTGTTTTGTTTAATTTTCACTTGCTCAAAATAACCCCGTGTGTGTGTGTGTGTGTGTGTGTGTGTGTGTGTGTGTGTGTGTGTGTTATTTCTCTATTCATTGTTGTTGTTGTTATTGCTGTTTGTTAGTTTGTTGTTGTTGACATTTTTGTTTGTGTACATCTTACAGACTCTTGAGCAATGAACAGGTGTAATATCAGGTTCCTTAGTTCATAAACACCCGAATTATATCTCAGAAATCACCACGGGAGGCAGACAGTGTTATACCACTATATACTTCACTTTACTGTACTCGGCTAAAAATAATTACCTTTTAACATACAAAAATAACCTTAACGAAACAATATGACACAACGGATGAAGGACTATGACAACCCTACTGAGACAATAGGAGTCACAGTGTTCATTCTGGAATTCATCGGAGGGGTACAGATACTTTTTTGGGGGCAAGAGAGTTTACCTGAGAAATAGTTTGGTATCCCCTTAAAAAAAACATTACTATTATCTGTCATTTATCTCACTAAAATTTAAATAATTTCTACTATCCGTTTTAGAGGAATTAACTGAGTCTAGTATTATTCCCAATGGTAAGAGTGATTGCATAAAACACCAGCAACTACATAGTACTCACATTTTGCTGTTGACGAAGGATGTTTTGGCGTCACACCTGGTCACAGCCGTCACACCTGGTCAATACGACACACCTGGTCACACATGATCAGTCCAACACTAAGCACCACAAACCTGAAAAAAAATCGACAATAATTATACAATTCTATTTTCACTACAGCTAAATATAATTAAAAATCACTAAAATTCATAATTATTAACAATGAACAGAAGGCAAACGTTATACAGTGAAAACCTTTATATAACGGGCTATATGGAGAGGAAAATCCGTTATATCAAGGTTCCCGAACAGTATACAAATAAGCCAGGTTCACTTAACTTGACCCTAAATCCTTCAGTCTAAAGAGTGGATTAACGCTATTCATTATAACGAACTAATTAATGTTAAACTGTTACCTGAAGTATACGGCATTCAATTTACTTAAAAACAGGTAAATTATGAAGAAAAAATAACAAAATAATGAAGGGAAAATAAGGTAATAATTTCGTTACTGATAAATTCGTCGTGTTTTTCTGATCGGATTTACGTTATTAAAGTAAGAGGTGTCAGGGCTGCCAACATAAACATTAATAACAGGTGTCAGGGCTGCCAACATAATCGTAAACACCAGGTGTCAGGACTGCCAACATAAACAACAGGTGTCATGGCTGCCAACACAATCGTAAACAACAGGTGTCATGGGTGCAAACATAAACAACAGGTGTCATGGCTGCCAACACAATCGTAAACAACAGGTGTCAGGGTTACCAATACAGCAAAAACGTCTATTTAACGAACTATATAGAGATGAAAAATCCATTATATCGAGGGTCCGTCAGATGTAGCGAGAAGTTCGTTATATGGAGGTTTTCACTAACCATGAAACCTATCATTTCTATCTAAGTTTATTTCAATAGTTTTAATAAATGACACATACCAATTTCTCCCTTATCTGTGCATCATTTGTGAATCAAGAAACTGTACACAAAAAATTCTACACAAAATTCTACAAAATATCGAAGAAAATTTCACGTGAGAACGAGTGGCCAGACACCATCAACTAAGAAGTGTCGGGGGGAGATAAGTACACAGGAAGTCTTAACAATCCACATCAACACATCTATAATTTAAATCTAGAATCTCTGGTCTTAATCAGTATTTATCTCTTGTCTCTCGTCACGGTTACGGAAGCGAGAACACATTAAGAAACACTTAAGGAAACACTCACGTTAAAAGGAAGAACTTGCTGCTGCCGTGACGAGTAAAGCGGTACTAATGACAGGTTACGGACGGAACCTCCAGATCTGTTCGAATAACAAGTCGAAGCTATCTTAAAGCATCATGGTGTCCTATGAAGCTTTGTCTCATTTCTGTGTTGTGACTTCGACTTCATCTTTTTCTTTATTATTATAATATTTTACGTAGCAATTGATTTTATTTTGATTGTAAGTAAAAAATAATAATATAAACAAGTGAATTATCTTATTTTTTTAGTTTAGTTACTGGTTTATTATGAACTACTCTGGTGTAACGAAGACTGAGACTAGATACACATTAAGACACAGGTGAGCAGAGAGCAGGATGGTGGAACACAGGTGTGGTCGCGCACATTGACCAGCAGTGTGTCTTGATGCGTGGTATGAACTGAATAATGAAGTAAATTACTTTTATGTTCAATATTAGTTTTAATATTGATTTTAAACGTTTGCTAATATTACGCACACAGAGTCTTCGATCTTGAAAGTTTCAGCTAGACGATCCCCGATGTCATCTTTCAGCTTGGTTTTCACGTACTCAGGATAGTTAGTGTCATCCACCTGATACATTCACATGCCGAGCAAAAGCCATGTTTCAACCACAACGCCACACAACTCGAATGTGTGGTCACTGACTTGAAATAAATAAGACACAAAATATGCACTGCGTCTACCTGTGTTACCTGAGCCACGATGTACGCCTAGCCTCAGTCATTACCGAACAATTGATACACCTTGAGTAAAGTTTGTGTTGTGATTGTATTAAGACTGTGTTGTGGCAATATCTAATATAGTCACTGCATTAAAAAAACAAAACATATTATAGTTATATTAGAAAGATATTGTAACTGTTCCAAATATGTTATGATTATTTTAAGTTACATTAATGATCACTGACTCGAATCATAACATTATTTTTACACTCTATTAAAACAAACCTACAGGCCATCTATCACACTTGTGTCGCTTCGGTTTCCCCAAAAACTAGATGTCTGTTATATTGCTCTTATAACCCGTGTTAACTTGCATGTTTCCTGAACTTAATCTTCCATCAGTGTCAGATTATGTAACTTCCTTGATTGTGTGATAAGCTCTAGTGATTCTTCTTCTTCTTATTATTATTATTTTGTTTTTTAGTTAATCATTAATTAGTGGGGGGTGTGATTAGGTGGAGTTTTTTAATTTGTTTATTAAGGAAGGTATCTAATTATCCCAGCCAAACACTGACTCACTCACAGTATAGCTACCATCACCCCCCATCACCACACACACACTCTCACACCAACCATTCTATCTTCCAAAATAACCACCACAATCCACCAACATCACAACCCACCTCCATAATTCACCACTACCACCCACCACTACCACCCACCACTATCCACCCTCAGCATCTGCGAGTACAGGTATACACTCACCTGACACGGGACAAATGAGTTTCTTAATAGGGTAATCATTAAGCTAATTAACCTATAGTACTTAAGCTGGTTCACGCGCCCTCTACACGTGCGTTAGTAATTACCATTCCTGCACGTGTCTCACCTGTTGCTCTCATCACCTGTGTTCATACTTAGTCCTTAAAAAGTTTTTTTTTTTACGTGTAAATCCTGTAAAAAATTATGTAAATTGTGGTACTTATTGATTGTTATTTACCTATAAAAAATTGTAAAAATATGTAAATGACTTGTGTAAAAACCTATTACAAATTTAATGGAGAATATTTCGTTTAAGAAAAATTTATACGTATATTAAATAAATGGAATCCTTGCAAAATAAAACACATATAGTTAATTAAGATAATAAAAATGATATGAAAATTAACAAAATTATGGAACAGGTGATGTAAAACCAGAGGCTAATTAACACACATAATGAATCATAACTTTACGACCTTCTGATTGGTTAAATCCCAATCTTCCTCAAACTAGTACATGAGGATAGTTAGTGATGGTAAATTACTTGTTAATTAGATGAGGGGGAAATGGTACCTGCAGGTGAGTCAATGTGGTTTCTAATTTGTCGTATATGCAAATTAGGTATAGGGCCGAGGGGCGTAGCCAGGATTTTTGATTGGGGGAGGGGGGTGTAGGGCCTTGGAGTGGGGTCATTAGATATAGGAGAGGGGGGGAGAGCCATCATCATCATCATCATCATCATCATCATCATAGAGGCTAAACTAACTTATACGAAAATATAAAATTGTTCCAAATTTTCACATTGAAACTGTGATGAGCATAATTAGGATAAGTTAATGGGGGGGGGTGGGTGTTAAGAATAGGTTAAATTAGGTTGATGGGTAGGTTAGGTTTGGTTAGGATTTGGTTAGACTAGGTTAGTTTTTGGTTAGGTCTATAGATTGAGTTAAGTTTGGTTAGTTAGGTTAGGATTTGGTTAGGTTAGGTTAGGTTAGGTTAGGTTAGGTTAGGTTTGGTTAGGTTAGGTTAGGATTTGGTTATGGAGGATGTAGTAAATGTGTTGTAGGATGGTTTTATAATCATACAGACACAAGGAACTCATACACACACCTGACATGAATCAAACTTAATTATACATTGACTCATACGGCATCTAATAGTAGTGAATAGATTATGCTCATCTAATTAGCGAAAGCCATAATGGAAAAGTATTTAATTAAGGTTTTACTGCGATTAACTACTGCCGGTCAGACTCTTAAGGACACACACACACACACACACACACTTGGACTATAGCTTCAACTTGTATTACTAAGAGCTTCATAAACCGCGAAATAAACCCCATGTAATTTAATAAACCAATGAAAAACTCCCCAAGAATCAGTAAATAAACCAGAATAAACCAAAGTATATATTAAACCTCAGAAAAAAAGATAAAATTCACCAATTAAACCAGACATAACCCAAAGAAATTCGTAAATAATAAAAAAAAAATTTAGATATCAGTCAATAAACCAGAATAAACCAAAGAATTTAATAAACCCGAAATAAAAAAACCTAGAATTCAGTAAATAAAACTTTAACACCTTCAGGATGGTCCAAACCCCCAGCAGGTTGGCCCTTTCCTCCTCCTCTCGGTATGGACCCAGTAATCTTCAGGTAGTAGAGGGCGTCGGGAGGCGGCACCCCTGGCCCCTACAGGTAGAGGTGGGCGGGCGTGGGCGTAACTCAATCTGGGTGCAGGTAAGAGTGGGCGGGGTGGGTGGGAACTCATCAGCACTCAAGGGGAAGGTGGGAGGCTGTGGGCGGTGCCTGATTTTCCGCTAAACAACTTTGCTGGATGAGTGGGCTGGGAGAGGGAGAGGTGGTGGAGAGAAGCGATAAGGAGTGGGGAGGGGGTGGGAGGGAGAAGTGGTGGAGAGAAACGGTGGAGTGGGGAAAAGAAGAGGTGGTGGAGAGAAGCAGCGGTGTGGAAAGGGAGGGAGACAACAGGGTTAGTGAGAGAGGGCAGAGAGAGAGAGAGAGAGAGAGAGAGAGAGAGAGAGAGAGAGAGAGAGCACTAATTGATGAGGTGGGAGCTAGGGGTCCGACAGGTGTCAAAAAACTAATGAGAGAAAGTTGAGGGATAAATTACTGAACACACACACACACACACACACACACACATACACACACCAAAAACAACACCAACTTCAAAAACAAGAATAAAAACAACAAAACAATAAAAAAAACAGTAGCAACAACAACAACGACAACGACAACGACAACAACAACAACAACAACAACAATCCGAATGACTCAGTGTTGAAATACCCATAAAACAGACGACCTCCTGCTTCATTCCCTCAAATCTTCCCCCCCACACCTGTAAGAATAAAACACAGGTAAAAGCAACAACAACACACCTGTAACTATGAAAGCTCACCTGTAATTATGAAAAAGAGACTTGTCACGGAGAAGGAAAGCTAACTAACCCACCAGCTGTGAAAACAATTAATTACCAAGACCTTAAACGAATTGCTATTTAATTAACACAAGGGAATGTATTAACTAGAAATATCAGATCACCACTAACTATGGACGCTGGCTGAGAGGGATCGTTTATCACCTGGAGCGTCGTGTTGTTAAATCACACAGGTTCGACCTCTTTCATGTTGTTGTAAAGACGATGAGGTAAGTAGATATATCAAAGGCTTATTGGTAATGGCTGAAACCACACACACACACACACACACACACACACACACACACACACACACACACACATGGATAGTCTCAATGGTAACTTATGCAAATATCAATTAATTCTTAACATTATCCAGTCTTAGATTAGATATGTAGGGTTATTTAATTATGTGGGTTAATAATTAGATAACCTAACCTAACCTAACCTAACCATACCATAGCCTCCACTCACACAAGTAGCATTAATGTGTTTAATTATCAGGTGAAATAATCTAGGTGGTTCGTCTCCATAAGATTCACTTTAAGTAGGATTTAAACACATGACACTCTCTCACTCTCTCTCTCTCTCTCTCTCTCTCTCTCTCTCTCTCTCTCTCCACCCTTGAGGCCTAGGGTACCTATGATCAACACACAAATGCTGGTGTGATGTTAATGAAGGAAAAAATAGCCTTAATAGGTGAGGGTGCGTGTTGGCGTCCTTCCTCTGTGCATTGGGTGGAAACACGTCCTCTCTCTCTCTCTCTCTCTCTCTCTCTCTCTCTCTCTCTCTCTCTCTCTCTCGCTCTCTCTCTCTCTCAACTACCTAGGTGAGGGAAGGGGAAAGGATAAGGAGGGAAAAGGGAAGACAGAGGAGGAAAGGGGGACGATTTAGGGAGGGAAGGGGGAAAGTGGAGGAAGGAAGGAGGTGGAGGGGAGGGAGGTGTGGAGGGAAGGTAGTGTGGAGGGAGGAAGGGAGGTGTGAGGGAGGAAGGAGGTGTGGAGGGAGGAAGGAGGTGGGAGGGAGTAGAAAGAGGAGGGGTGAGTGGAGGGAGGGAAAGGGAGGGGAGGAATTCAGGAGGAGGAATTGGGAGGAGGAAGGAGGTGAGGGAGGCAAGAAAGGGGAAAAACAAGGAGGCCTGACTGCAGGAGGAGGGTGGTCAGCACCTGCCGCTGGGACTCTCACACCGGCATGAGCGAAATGACCCTAATGATTTTAAACACATGTCTTGATGCCTTAGCCAGCCCTGGGAACTACAACTGAAATTCCTCCCTCCTCCCCTCTTCCCATGGTCCTTCTCACCTGGGTCTCGTGGTGGTGGTAGTGGTGGTTGTGGTGGTGGTGGTGAGTAGTAGTAGTAGAAGGAGTATCATGGGGAGGGTGGGTGGAGGGGGGGGGCTGAAAGAGTGGTGGAATGGCTTTTAAAAAATCAACCTCCTTAATAAACAAAAAAATACTTCCAAGATTGCCCAAAAGCAAGCAAGAAAGATCAAAACAAACGGAACACCAAGAACACAAGAGAGAGAGAGAGAGAGAGAGAGAGAGGAGAGAGAGAGAGAGAGAGAGAGAGAGAGAGAGAGAGAGAGAGAGAGAGAGAGAGAGAGAGTCCTTTCCTTACTACTCCCGATTAGGATAAACTCGTGTGGCCAAACGACAGGAAATTAGATGATGCTATCAGAGGTCCAGGAGTTGTGTTAATAGGTGAGGTTCGAGGTCTAGTGTTTTGTTTATCGTTCTGGAGCACGCACGTTCACCCGCCCGGATCACACACTGGGTGGGTAGGTGGGTAGGGTGGGTAGGTGGGTTAGTGGGTAGATAAGTGTGTAGGCGAGTAGGTTTGGTTTTGTGTGTGGGTAGGTGGATGTGTGTGTGTGTGTGTGTGTGTGTGTGTGTGTGTGTGTGTATAACCCCCTCGGTTCTATACCAATACATTATAAAACTTGGTATACATACACTCATACACCCAATCACTCATACACCCAATCACCACCAATAACAACAACAACAATAAACTGACCATTTCATACAATAACCACAGTACATATACATATACATATACATAGACTAACCAACAATACAACCAACACATCAATTCAGAAATCTATACATACCTCACATTCATACATCAATATCACACATGTATACAACTGGATGTATACGCTCATGGGCTCATACACTTAAATGGGGAGGGAAAGTTGATGCCAGTAGCCTTCACCCACTGAGCCACTGAAGTGAGAGTCGACCACTTACATCCGTTTAAGTGAGTTTTATAAGTGGATTGATATAAGTGGAGTTATGAAGTGGATATGTTAATTATATAACTCAGTCGATCAAGATCATGTTGGGCTAAAAATCATATTCCACATACACACATACACACACACACACACACACACACACACACACACACACACACACATAGACTTGGATGAGACAATCTGTGATTCATTTCCTCACGCCACGGCAAATTCTGGGAACTCAATTTGACTAAACTACTAAGCTCCTCGTTTGCTGTGTCCTGTAGTGTGAGGGTACGACACAGCACAACCTAATCCTTCCAGTCAGTGGTGTGACCAAACGACACAGCAGTGATCTTGCTTCAACAGCTTCAATTAAGAGTTACAGCTTCAATTATTGTCTTCAAGGGGTTAAGATCACCTGGGGGACACCTGTGTATCACTCCAGGTAACACAGGTATGATCTGAAGCCGCAGTACCTGAGTATTACACCTTCATCAAGAGAGTCTTTTAGTGACCAGGTACCAACCCACTGACTCCAAGCTTCTTTGATCAAAAAATTACTTCAATGACAAGTACAATTACCAATGTTCCTTCATATAAACAGATCACAAAAAAGGGATAATTTGGGCCCCAACTCTAAATAGACCCTGGTTCTAATAGGCCCCAAACCTAACTATTAACATATATGGTGCACTCTTAATATATCTTAGTTAATAACAGGGTCTCAATAGACGTCAATTCCTAATGGGACTCAATTCCAATGTTTACGTTTAAGGAATGGGGAGGGGCTATGAGGGGGGGTTTAGAGGGAGGGGAAGGGAGAGGTGGGGGAGGGATGGGGGAAGTAGAGAGGGGGGAGGGTTCTATTAGGAATACGGCCATAATTGACCTTCAATAGATAAATCCTTACCATAGGGGACAAAATCTCCATCATTAACCCACAACACTACAGTGGTAAATACCGAGTCAAGGTCTATCATCACCAACCTTAACCACAATATAACAATTACAGGTATTTTTTTTCAGTAATTTCAATGAGTTATCAAGTAAAACCTTCAAGAATATCGGTATTTAATTTCCCCTTGTGAGTATAATCTTGGAATGTGATTATATACAAAGGAGATAATTGATAGAGATAGAGAGATAAGGATAAAAAAAGAGAAGAGAGAGAAAGACGAGGATTAAGGGACGAGAAATAATAACCGATAATTAAGGAGATGGAAGACCACGGGAAGTCCATAGACACAGGGTGATGAAAAGGAATTGGTTATTAATTGATGAAAGAAAGGAGGAACAAAGTGAGAGATGGGAGGAACAAAGTGAGAGATGGGAGGAACAATGTGAGAGATGGGAGGAACAAAGTGAGAGATGGGAGGAACAAAATGA
Organism: Homarus americanus; assembly: GCF_018991925.1. Classification (NCBI taxonomy): domain Eukaryota; kingdom Metazoa; phylum Arthropoda; class Malacostraca; order Decapoda; family Nephropidae; genus Homarus; species Homarus americanus. The sequence continues at coordinate 24,269 of NW_024730064.1, read as the reverse complement.
GAGATGGGAGGAACAAGAAATCATAGGCTATAATTAGACACAAACTGAAGGAGATTGTAGGTACATGAGGCCTGAACACACCAGCGGTACACGGGGGCTGCTTGAGGCCTGAACACACCAGCGGTACACGGGGGCTGCTTGAGGCCTGAACACACCAGCAGTACACGGGGGCTGCTTGAGGCCTGAACACACCAGCGGTACACGGGGGCTGCATGAGGCCTGAACACACCAGCGGGTACACACGGGGGCTGCATGAGGCCCGAACACACCAGCGCGGTACAAGGGGAAGCTACTTGAGGCCCGGAACACCCAAAAAGATTTGGGGGCTGCAAGGAGGGCTCTGAACACACCTAGCGGTACAGTCATGAGGCTCAAACACACACACCAAAGGGTAACACGGGGCTGTGGGGTGATGAGTCTGAAATGCCACCCAGCAGTACAAGGGGGCTACTTGAGGCCTGAACACACCAGCGGTACACGGGGGCTGTATGAGACTACCCCCGTATAAGGTAGAGCGCCCCAGCAGGCTACACCACCTACTTGACCACTACACAAAAAAAACGACCCCAAAAACGTAACACGGTTTTAAAAAATATCACCAAACCGGTTTAATATTTCTTACCGCATTATATTAAGTTCTAAGAAACTATTATTTAAGGGTTAAATTACATCTGTGTTGAATTTTATGTTTTTAAGTGTATCATAATAAGAAAGAATTTTATAGACAATTTTATATCAACCTCTTAGTCGACCCAGATGGGGATAGGTACCTAACTTTACAGATTGGGATGTGGAGGTGGTAGAGTGCAGTGTCTGTTATTTCGTCTTGATTCCACTTAGTAATACAAACACATACTCCATCTTCCTCTCTCTTCTCCTTCCGTCCTTGCTTCCTCTCTCTTCTCCTTCCGTCCTTGCTTCCTCTCTCTTTCCCCTCCTCCCTTCTTTGTTCTCCTTCCTCCATCCCATTCCTTCTCCTCCGTCCATCCTTCTTCCTCTTTCCTCCATCCTCCTCATCCTTCTTCCCTCTTTTTCTCTTTCTTCCTCCACCCGTCCCTTTACCTTACTCTCTCCCTCTCTTCTCTTACTTTATCCTCCTTCCCTCTCTCGTTCTTCCTTCCCCTTCCCACTCTCAAGGTTCAGTATGATTATGGTAGGTTATTATGGTGTTGACAATAAAGTGTAAAGTGTAGACAATAAAGTGTAAAGTGTAGACAATAAAGTGTAAAGTGTAGACAATAAAGTGTAAAGTGTAGACAATAAAGTGTAAAGTGTAGACAATAAAGTGTAAAGTGTAGACAATAAAGTGCAAAGTGTAGACAATAAAGTGTAAAGTGTAGACAATAAAGTGTAAAGTGTAGACAATAAAGTGTAAAGTGTAGACAATAAAGTGTAAAGTGTAGACAATAAAGTGTAAAGTGTAGACAATAAAGTGCAAAGTGTAGACAAGAAAGTATAAAGTGTAGAAAATAAAGTGTAAAGTGTATCAAAACTTCGACGCGCAAATATTTATAAGTGTAAAGTGTCTATGGCGTAAGTCAGTGAGCCCGGTTGAGGAAGGTGTTCAACTCAGGCGGTAAGAATAACACCTGGAGACACGGCCAAGAATCTAATTAACCTTCCTGGGGCATAATAGAGCTAAGCCACTACCCTCTATAAAGGCTAAAACCCCCCTATCATCGTGTTAGAATGACAGCCTTATGAACCTCTCGTCTCAAGGGTCCTATCTATCCTGGAATCGTCTTCAATTAATGGGACTCATATCAAGCAGATAATTTTCACAAATCAACTATCATAAGACACTACACTAGCCACTGTAGCCAATTTGTCATGGTTGGTGATACTGGAATGCTAAAATTAGCTAGGATTTCCCTCCCCCCTTTCCTTCCCCCATCTCCCTTTTCCCTCCCTTCTTCTCCCCCCTCCCCACGCCCCCTTCCGTTCCTCCCCCTCCCCCCTTTTTCCCCAACCCCTTCTTTCCCCCTTCTCCTCTCCCCTGGTTATTGAATGGTGGAAACGTAGCTTGAAGACTCCAGTGGGAGGGGTGGGTGTGTTGGAGGAAGGGGGGGAGGGAAGGAAGGAAAGGAAGGATGTATTGGAGGGATGGGAGAAGGATTTTTAGAGGGAAAAGCAGGATAGCAGGAAAGGAAGAAGTTTTGGAGAGAGAGAGAGAGAGAGAGAGAGAGAGAGAGAGAGGACCACCGCCACGCCAGAGTACAGTATCTATACCCAACAATTTCTTAATGTAATAGTGAAAATTAACTAACATAGGTGTATTAATTAGCCGAGGAGTTGGGTGGCCCAGGTGAGCCCTCAGGTAAACTGGTCCTGGATTCCTACCTTCCCTTCTGCTACCCCCTTCCTCCTTCTCCTCCTCCTGTTTCCATCCTCCTTCTCCTACATCCCTCTTCCTCCTACTTTCCCCTTCCTTTTCCTCCCTGCTTCCCTCCTCTTCTTCCTCCGAGAATGAGGAAGAAGAAGAGAGGACAGAAGGAGGAAGAAGAGGAGAGGAGAATAGGAAAAAGAAAAAGAACAAAAGAAGGTGGAAGAATAAGAAAGAAAGGAAGAGGCACAGCAGCCATAAAATAATCGGGGTGTGGGGGTAGGAGCGGTGCCCACCAGGTGATACAGACACAGGTTAATTAATAACTCGGGTCATCCCTGCCGGTAAGATGGCCTTAGACGTGAAATGATGCTGCCCTTATAGCTATGAATCCCTACCCTCACCCCCCCCCCCCCCCTCACCACGCCCCCCACTCCTCACTCCTTCTCATTCCACCCCCCGTCCCCTAATCATCCAGCCCCTCAGGAGACTTTGAGCTTTATACCATGTTGTGATAGTGCTCAAGGCTGACTAGAGCATTATAAAGTGTATCATAGAACCACAACACAACACAATTAAAGTGTTGTGTTGTGTTGTGGTGTTGTTGTTTTGTGTTACGTTGTGTTATGTTATGCAATACTACTGTATATTAAGTTATGTTGGCTCTAATTTTACGTATAAACCCTGGTTAAAAAAAAAATAATTCTAACAATATTCAAAGTATTAGTTGTACCGGGAAAAACACTTGTCACTCCAGTATGCAAATTACGTTGGAATTTCCCTCCAAGAAAAAAAAAAACAATGATTGGACGACGCACCACAACCAGCTGTGATCAAATGATACTAAAATAAATTACCTACAGATGGTTTGCTAATACAGTTGGTGGTTCTGATGATAATGGTAAATGTGTATTGAGGAACGTTGAATGTACAGTCGCTTACACTTACACCTAGTACAGTGAATGGTGTGTTATATGTTGTGGCAATGTTGTAGAAGTAGTGAATCTGAGTGTACAAAGTTAGTGATCTTAAATATAATAACTAGTGATCCTCAATATAAGATGCAGCATTAAGGTGTTTAATCATCAGGTGAAATAAGCTGGGGGGGTTAATCTTCATGTGATCCCAAAATCATGACACCTTTACATTATATAAACAGACAACAACTTTACATAAAAACACGTAATGTTTTTCCTCAAATTATTGCTTCTCCTCCAAAAAAAAAAATCCTAATATAATTCCCTCCAAAGATTCATCTAAATTCTTTGTTTCAGCTCGAGGGATAATTCGTCTCAATTACTCATTATCACGCTCCATTTGCTTAATACGTTGTGAAATTAATTAATCAGCGTTTCTGTAATTGCGTTCGTGTTAGTCGGATTCTCAGTCGACCATCTCAATTATTACTAGGGTGATGGTGGCTGCCTGGGAGAGCCGCTCATTTCGCTGTGGCAAATTTGGAGAAAACAAGAGATAACTGATTCGTATTTGTGATTTGACTGCATAATTGGGTGGGTCTCCGGGAAGCGATTAATTGAATGAAGTCCTTGATTGACAAACTGGTTAACTGCGATCGTTGAGGGAAAGTTACAAAAGCCAAAATGAGTCTTAAATTATATCCAGCAGCGGTGTTGTTGTGGACTATTGTGATGATGAGTGTTTCTGTCTGTAATCTAAAGACATAAATGTAAAAAAAAAAAATAATGAAATGGTAAATTAAAAAAAAAGGAATAATATCATACTTGCCTTTACAGAAATTAAATAACTAACCAACAAGACTTCATCATTAACTAAGAAACACACCTGTAGGACTGATTAACTTACCTCTCCATATTTTATTAACTACCGAAAACTACAGAACAAGACTGAATCACCAACTACACCCCAAGACACCAGCCGACGACTACCTCACTAACTAAACACAGACGGACCAAGTAATTAGCTCAGGTAACACCAGGGCGGCGTATGTCTGGGCGCAGCAGGACAGTAAAGCAATCTAACCTGGGAGACACACACACGAGAAAAAAGAGAGATAGGTATTGCACACTCCACGCGGAACGACCCCCAAGCGGTGCTCTCCTGTGACCTATAATAGCCAGATTAACGGGCCAATCCAGCGTGGGGACACAGAGGGGGGTCAGAGCACCCCTGTGGAGGCGGCTTGGGGGAGGCAAAGGCATATAACCGCGATGGGACGAGGGTGTAAACAAGGTCCCTCGCCAGTCGTGCTGCCTCAAGGGGAGGACGGAGTGCCTCTGCTGTTTTTGTAACTCATAACACTTGTGGGGTTTCTGGGGGTAGAGGAATTTTGTTTAGCTCTTAAATTGAGAGAGAGAGAGAGAGAGAGAGAGAGAGAGAGAGAGAGAGAGTGTGCAGATCCAAGATGCAGCAACCAATGTGAGTGCAGCATCGAGATCCATCAGCCAATGGTAAAGCAGATCCAAGATCCAGCAACCAATGGGATTGCAGATCAGATATCCAACAACCAATGAACACACAGTTCCAAAATTTATCAGCCAATGAAAGCGCAAAATCGAGAACCAGCATCCAATGGGAGCACAGCTCCCAGATCCAGTTGCCAATGAGAGTGCAGGTTCAAGATCCAGCAGTTAATGAACGTGCACCTCTAAAATCCAGCAGCCAATTGGAGCATAACTTCGAGATCCAGCAGCAAATGAGAGCACAGCTCTGAGATAAAGCAACCAATGAAAGTGCAGCTCCAATATCCAGCAGCCAATGCGATTTCGGAGCTGCGTACTCATTGGCTACTGGTTCTGGGAGCAACACTCTCACTGACTGTTGCAACTGGGAGTTGTCTCCCATTAGCTGCTGGATCTCGGAGATACACGTTCATTGGCCTTTAGATCTCGGAGCAGCGCTCTCATTGACTGCTAGATTTCAGAACAGCACTCTCCTTGGTTGCTGGATGCCAGAGTGCAGTTCTCATTGTCTGCTTGATCTTGTAGCTGCACTCCCATTGGCAGCAGGATCTTGGAGGTGAACTCCCATTGGCTGCGAAAGAAACTATCAGTGATTGACCCTGGCCACGGCCCACTACTTATCTATATAACATAAAAGCCTCCAGACTCCATCAATTAATCTATGAGATCATTATGTAAACATAAAGCATCAAGGTTGCCGGACCAGGTAATGAGTTAATAGCTTTATGGTCCCAGGCTGCCGTGTACCTCACGTCTCGCCGAGTAACTCAGAGGTTTGGGATTCACGAGTCAAGACTCTCGGGGTTCACACCTCACGGAGAGGGTGGACTGACAACGCTGAGTGTACCAGTCGGAAAAGTCCCCAACTGTACCTCCCATGGGGCCCCTGAGGAACCTTCCACGGGCCCCTGAGGCAACTCCCACGGGTCCCCTGAGGTACCTCCCACGGGGCCCCTGAGGTACCTCCCACGGGGCCCCTGAGGTACCCCCAACAGGGTCACTCACCACACTGGGTTAAGGCATGACGCTCACACATAATGGCCGTCACACCGGGTGGGCTCCAGGTTAATCGCTGGCCGTGACGTCACCATCAAGTGATCGCTGGTCTAGGCGGATTTACAGCTGATCGCCAGTGTTGGCATAGACAGGAACAAGACGGTGTATGTACTCGAGTTAGGGTGACCTAGCTATAATGTTCATTTTCCCCTAAGGAAATTTTTCAAGCTAGATTCAAGTAAATGTTTATAGAGAAGAAGTATTAGATAACATAAGGAGGCAGTGGCTGGGGGAGGTAATGTCTATACTTGTTTATATTTAATGTTTATGTACAGTTAATGTGTATCTCTGAGGTCATCTTAACGCAGATCTCTCAGTTAAATCATTACACATCTCATCTCTTAAACCTAGGAACAGAGAACACACACACACACACATACACACACACACACACACCTGACCTACACGAGCTTTTGTTGTCTATCTCACACCTGTCTCATGACGGCTTCACTCCTCCTTCTTTCACGCAACACTAAATTCCTTAAGATCTGTTACAATAAGACCTTTAAGAACGACACCAAACCAAACCTAACTTAACCCACCTTCCCACGCCCTTACCAACCTGTCTGAATGCCGTTGGGTGAAGATCTCCCAGTTGATGGTTGGTATATGATTCTTGGTACGAGACACGCTTACCTACCTCCCTCCCTCCCTCCATCCATCCATCCCACTACCCCAACCTTGGCCGTCAGGAGAGTGATGGTACCATTCTCGGGTTTGCTGATTATTGGGTAGCTGCCATCATGCACGCAACACACACACACACACACACACACACACACACACACACACACACACACACACACATACATATGTAATGATTTTCCCTTCTGAACGGCTAGAAATTCCGTCCATCTCATTATTCTGTCTACGAGATAAAAGAGACAGAGAAATATTTCAATCCCATATAAACAGAAGCCTTTTTGTAGGTTAATTTAGTCTATCACCATTTTGTAAACCTCGCTGAATACATGGTGTTCATACACTGGGCATATTGGAAAGAAGATAGGGAGAGGTAAGGGGGTAGGGTGTAAGTAGGGGGAAGAGGAGGTAAGGGGGTGTAAGGAAAGGAAGAGGTGGGGGGTAGTGAGGGGGAAGGGAGGTAGTAGGAAGATTAGAGGTGGGAGGTAGGAGGGAGGTTGGCGGTGGGGAACATAGAGTTTGAAAGTAGGGAAGAGGTGGTAGGGAAGGGAGGTAGAGGAAGGGGAGTAGAGGAAGGGAGTAGGGGGAGTAGGAAGGGAGTAGGGATGTCAGTAGTCTTATCTGTATATTGATCAGTGCATGACGGTCGCCTACCCTCTCCTCCTTCCATCCAATGTTTACCTCACGCAATACCCAGCCGCGGGGCTCCCCACGCCTTCCTGCTGGTCCCCACGCCTTCCTGCTGGTCCCCACGCCTTCCCTCTGGTCCCCACGCCTACCTGCTGCCTACCTGCCCGCCACCTGCCCGCCTACCTGCTGGGTCCCCACGCCTACCTGCTGGTCCCCACGCCTACCTGCTGGTCCCCGCCTACCTGCTGGTCCCGCCTACCTACTGGTCCCCGCCCTTCCCACGCCTTCCTACTGGTCCCCACGCCTTCCTGCTGGTCCCCACGCCTGCTGGTCCCCACGCCTTCCTGGTCCCCACACGCCTTCCTGCTGGTCCCCACGCCTGCTGGTCCCCACGCCTACCTGCTGGTCCCCACGCCCCTACTGGTCCCCACGCCTTCCCTACTGGTCCCCACTGGTCCCCACGCCTCCTGCTGGGTCCCCACCCACGCCTACCTGCTGGTCCCCACGCCTACCTGCTGGTCCCCACGCCCTGCTGGTCCCCCGCCTACCTGGTCCCCACGCCTACCTACCAACTGGTCTTCCTGCTGGTCCCCACGCCTACCTGCTGGTCCCCACGCCCACCTGCTACCTGCTGGTCCCCACGCCTACCTGCTGGTCCCCACGCCTACGCCTACCTGCTGGTCCCCACGCCCACCTGCTCCCGCCTCCTGCTGGTCCCCACGCCTACCTGCTGGTCCCCACGCCTACCTGCTGGTCCCCACGGCCCCCCCACGCCTACCTGCTGGGTCCCCACGCCTACCCTGGGTCCCCACGCCTACCTGCTGGTCCCCACGCCTTCCCTACTGGTCCCACGCCTTCCTACTGGTCCCCGCCTGCTGGTCCCCACGCCTACCTGCTGGTCCCCACTGGTCCCCACGCCTACCTGCTGGTCCCCACGCCTGCCCCCACGCCTACCTACTGGTCCCCACGCCTTCCCTACTGGTCCCCACGCCTCCCCACTGGTCCCCACGCCTTCCCCACCTGGCTACCTGCTGGTCCCACGCCTGCCCCCACGCCTGCTGGTCCCCACGCCTACCTGCTGGTCCCCACGCCTACCTGCTGGTCCCCACGCCTTCCTACTGGTCCCCACGCCTTCCTACTGGTCCCCACGCCTTCCCTACTGGTCCCCACGCCTACCTACTGGTCCCCGCCTTCCTACTGGTCCCCACGCCTTCCTACGCCTTCCTACTGGTCCCCACGCCTCCTGCTGGTCCGCACGCCTTCCCACTGGTCCGCACGCCTTCCTACTGGTCCCCACGCCTTCCTGCTGGTCCCCACGCCTACCTGCTGGTCCCCACGCCTGCTGGTCCCACTGGTCCCCACGCCTCCTACTGGTCCCCACGCCTTCCTACTGGTCCCCGCCTTCCTACTGGTCCCCACCCACTGGTCCCCGCCTTCCTGGTCCCCACGCCTTCCTACTGGTCCGCACGCCTTCCTGCTGGTCCCCACGCCTACCTGCTGGTCCGCACGCCTACCTGCTGGTCCCCACGGTCCCCACGCCTTCCCTACTGGTCCCCACGCCTCCTACTGGTCCCCACGCCTTCCTGCTGGTCCCGCCTACCTGCTGGTCCCCACGCCTTCCTGGTCCCCACGCTTCCTGCTGGTCCCCACGCCTACCTGCTGGTCCCCACGCCTTCCTACTGGTCCCCACGCCTTCCTACTGGTCCCCACGCCTACCCTACTGGTCCCCACGCCTACCTGCTGGTCCGCACGCCTTCCTACTGGGCTTCTCAGTACCTCCTCTTCACCACCCTCTCTTCACCACCCTCCTCTCCTCCTCTCTCTTTCCTCTCCTCCTCTCCTGACCTCCTCCTCTTTACCACCCTCTCCTCTCCTCCTCTCCCAATCCCCCTCTTCACCACCCTCTCAGAGACGTCATTTCATCCTGGGGTCGTTTGATTTCTCGTGACAACTCCGACTCCTTCCACTTGATAATTGTCTCGTGATTCTCTCCCCTCCATGTTACGTGTTATTAACCTTTTTGCGACGTGCCGACTTATAAACGAATCCTGTGGTCTATTAACTCCATATAAAAAGCTATTCTAAAGTGTTATTGCTGAACGGAAGTTACTTGTGACGGAGAGTTTGGCTGTTAAGAGTGTAGAAAAATCTTTATTATGATTGTGTTTATTATTGTTATTATTATTATTATTATTATTATTATTATTATTGTTGTTGTTGTTGTTGTTTTTGTTGTTGTTATTGCTGTTGTTGTTGTTATTGTTGTTATTATTAGTATTAGCAGCAGTAGTAGTAGTAGTAGTAGTAGTAGTAGTATAATTGTCGTTGCTGTTGTTGCCACCATTGTTATTATTACTATTATTACAGTTACTATAATCGTTTCTACCTTTCTCTCACCTGTAGGAAAGTTAAGACTTTCAAACCAATTAGATTTCTTCTCTTCTCTTAACCTCTTCCTCTCGTACTCTCCCTTTCCTCTCCTCTTATCATACCTTCATCACTATACACCCAATTTATCATACTTCCATCACTACACCAATCGTCTCTACAAAACAGATTTACCAGCATATGGGGGTCATCTGTTCTCTATCTCAAGGTGACCAAAACGCACTGAGAACAACTTGACCCCAGAATGTAATGATGGCGTATGTCATTTCGTCTCTCTCGCTGCCCGGGTAAGTGGATGTCAATTGCACGCCAACGTAACCTCTTGTGATCAACATGTTGTTTCATTTGATCAGTACATGGACGAGGAATGTAAATTGAGAAGAGGAGATAAGGTGTGTTGGGGGGGGAGGGGTATGTGGAGGAGAGTGCGTCAGGGTGTGTGGGAGGGTGTGGTTGTGTGTGTAGGAGGGTGTGGTTGTGTGGGGTTGTGTCTGGTGGAGAGTATGGTTGTGTGTGTGTGTGTGTGTGTGTGGGGAGGGTGTGTGTGTGTGTGAAGGGTGTGTTGTATGTGGGAGGATGTGGTTATGTGTGTGTGGTAGAAGGGTGTGGTTGTGTGATAGTGTGTATGTTGGGAGGTTAGGTTAGGTTATGGGACCTCGTGTGATGAGTGAGCTAGGTGCCTCCATTCACTGCCTGCTGGGGGAGACGTTAACGCAGGAGAAAGTAGTCATCACGACACTCCCGGGGGCATTAGTGGCCTGTAGGCGACCACTAGTGAGGTCGACCCCTTAACCAAATAGGCCCCTTAGCCAAATAGGCCCCTTAACCATTAGCATTGACTCAGTTTTAATGGGGCCCCAGTTCTAATGGGTCCCAGTCCTAATGGGTCCCAATCTTAATGGGTTCCAGTCCTAATGGGCCCCAGTTCTAATGAGTCCCAGTCCTAATGGGTCCCAGTTCTAATGGGTTCCAGTCTTTATGAGTCCCAGTCAATCAGTTAATCAGTCACTCAGGAAACACCTTGATAGCACAACTAGATATAAAACAGAATTGCTTATTATTGTCAATGAAATGAAACAACTTTTTTTTTTTAGGAACACAAGACCTTAAACGTGTCATTGACTGAAGAACTTGAGGTCAATGCTGAATGTTCTCGACACATCTGAGACAATGAATTAATATTAGTTTTTTGGGGGTTCTGTTTCTAATTACTATCGTGTTTCAGTTTATTGTGTGTGTGTGTGTGTGTGTGTGTGTGTGTGTGTGTGTGTGTGTGTTAAGAAGGTCCACCCCCTCCAACACAGCCAGATAATCTCATCCTTACTATCTCCAACACACCTTCCCTCCACTCCTTTCTCCAACAGTCCCTCCCATCTCCCACAACCACCCCCACCCACCCTCCCACAGCTCCCCACACTCTCCCACACCCCTCACAGTCTCCCACAGCCCCCCCCACACTCTCTCCCACACCCCACACAGTCCCCACACCCCCTCACAGTCTCCCCACATCCCCCACACTCTCCCCACACCCCTTCTCACAGTCTCCCACAGCCCCCCCACACTCGCCCACTAACCCCTGAGGACGTGAGTGTCGACAGTACGTGACAGGAGTGAGTGACAGTAGCGGACAGTGGTGGAAACTCCATTATTATTCCACATTACTGCTCCACCTCCCGTCTATTTACTTGTTTACAGCCGTCACCCCATCACCCACTACCCGTCACCTGTCACCGACCATCCACCCAACCTTCACCTGTCACCCATCCCCCTTCACCTGTCACCCACCACCCATCACCCGTCACCCACCACCCGTCCACTCCCTATCAATTAGTGTGGACAGAACACCATCATTTAAGAGTAGGGATTAATACATTAGTTAATTAAGTTATTGAGAGAGAGCGAGAGAGAGAGAGAGAGAGAGAGAGAGAGAGAGAGAGAGAGAGGTAAGCTTCTCGTGGCCTTGATAAATATAACGGCACAACACACACACACACACACACACACACACACACACACACACACACACACACACACACACACACACACTTTCTCCTTGATTTCATTGATTAAGTTACTTTTTTAAGGCAAATATCACCACAAGTTTTAATTGGTTTTGTTTCAGTATTAATTAACCTTTTTGTTGTTGTTGTTGTTACCTGTGGCTTCAAGAGTGTTAGATTATTAACAGTATCGTATTATATTTTATTCCCAATATGAGTTAATTTTAAGGGCAAGTTTAATCTATATCTTAAATATTTTTATCCCCAATTGATTTCTTGAATTGGGTCATTTAGGTTAGGTTAGGGTAGGGTAGGGTAGGTTAGGGTAGGTTAGGGTAGGGTAGGGTAGGGTAGGGTAGGGCAGGTTAGGTAGGTAGTGTGTTGTGTTGTGTTGTGTTAGGCAGGTAGTAGGTTGTAGAGAGGTGTTGGAGGTTAGGTTAGGTTAGGGTAGGGTAGGTTAGGTTAAGTTAGGGTGGTTAGGTTAGGGTAGGGTAGGTTAGGTTAGGGACCAACATGGACCTATCACACCACAAGGTTAGTTCTAGTTATTAATGAATCATCTCATCTGCATATACCTGCCCGGGGTGACCAAACCGTAAGCACCTTCCTGCCAATAGTTCATCAGCGGTTGGGATAGGTGATGTACCCTGGCAGCTGATTAAATTAAGAAGACAACGACGATGGAGGAAAGGGGGAAGGCTAGGTTGGGGGGGTGGTGTGGGGGGGGGGCGTCTTGGAGGTCGTAGCATTGGAGAGGTGTGAGGGTGTGGTGGGTGGTGGTAGGGAGGGTGAGGGTGGGAGTGAGGGTGGTGGCAGCCTCCCACGTGCCACCACCATCTGTATACTCTTCCACAACTCAGTCGCCCATTCATATGTAAACACTCACACACACAGACACACACACACACACACAGAGCTTTTTCCCTCATTTTCACCATTTTCCAGAATATAACGTTCACAACCTAACTCCCTCACCATAACATACACTACAACAAATACAACCAAACAATATAAATATTCACAACCATAATAATATAACCTAATCCAACTTGTATTTAATGAAGGATACTGGATTAATCTATTACCCCTTAACTACCTCCCATTCACCCCTTACCCCTCACCCACCTCTCACCCTTCACCCCCTCACCGTCTCTCTGGTAACCAATAATAGAATTTGATTTACCTAATGTTTAACAGGACTAGCTTAAATATAAACACAGGTTTTCTCTACACTTCCAAATGTAGAGCTGAGGTCCTCGCTTCACCGCGGCCACGGCTATGAATAATATTACCAGCGTATTAACTTTCATTCCTCAAATATAGTAAAGTGTAGCGGCGACCCTGGAGGTGTGGTGGTGGCTTGTGTCTTACCGCTTGTTCTTCCGCCTATGGGAGGAAGAGGAAGAAGAAGAAGAAGAAGAAGGGGAAGAAGGAGAAGACCAATATCTCATGACCTTCTGGGTAGTAAGGAGGTGATAGCTCTGCATGACACTTGACTATAATCTCCAAGGGCACAGTTAGTCGTGTAATTCCTATCCACAGATTTTCACAAGTTCCTATGGTAGTTTGACCTTCGAGATAAAATAATCACATCATCGTGTCACAGCAAATGACTCCCAACGTAAACCAAAATTCCTGTGTAACTTTTGAGATAGTAGAAATTATTCACGAGAGGAATTCACCAAGGTTGAATTCTCTCTCCTACCATATATATCATCTACATAATACAAGGAGTCTACAGCCATCACTTATATTACCACCAGGTACTAGGTAACCTCCCTGTACCAGAATCTACTAATAGTGTCTACGGAATAGGGAATAATAGCCTCAGCATATATACAATAGGAGAGGGCCGGCTACCTAGTATTCAGTATATCCCTAGTGTGGGCTGCCAACCTAACAGCTCTACCTAAGCGACCTATAGTTATTTACCCAATGCATACGTTTACCCACATCACTAGCTCAGGTAGACACTAGCAAGGTGGTCAGCTAGCAAACTACTATTTAACTCTTTCTCCATTTCTTAAATTTCTAGGGTGTAATGAGACGCGCGTGTGTGTGTGTGTGTGTGTATTCATGAGGGCGTGTACGTATACATGTGAGCATTAGGACGAGTGTGTGCGTGTGTATATATTTATGTGTGCTTTAGGACGTGCGTGTGTGTATATATTTATGTGTGCTTTAGGACGTGCGTGTGTACATGTGTGCCTGAGGGGATGTGTAGGCGTGTTTACCTGTGTGGCGTCATCAGGTAACAACAGGTAAGTGCTGTAAAACTTCCCATGGCGGTCAGAACACCGTGTACCTCCCGCCCGTGGAGCCATGTCATCTCCTCCTCCTCCTCCTCCTGCTCTTCCTCATTCCTTCCCCTCCTTCTCTTTATTTATCCTCCTTCTCTTTCCTCCTCCTACTTCATCTTCCTTCTTCTCCTTCTCTTTCCTCTTCTTCCTCCACCTCATCGACCTCTTCTTCCTTTTCTCCTCCTCACCAGTCATTCCTCACCAGTCATTCCTCACCAGTCATTCCTCACCAGTCATTCCTCACCACTAAGGCTCTCATATACCAGGAAGGCAACAAAGGGTTAGTGTGGTTGGTTTGTGGTCAAGGTTTGGGAGGGGAGGGGGAAGAGAAGGGAGGGGAAGAGAGGGGGGGAAGAGAGGGGAAGAGAGGAGGAGGTAAAGAGAGGGGAGGGAAGGAGAATCACGGACAACAGGTGCACATTGTAAACCAATAAACAAAATGAGGCCCACTTTACCTGACCCACTAACATGACGTGCCCAGGTAATTATCAAACATGTTTAATCAGAAGATCCCAAGACACCAACCAATCTTAGGGGTGAGGGAGAGTGGGGAGATGGGAGGAGAGAGGAGGAGGTGGGAGAGGTGGGGGAGTGGGGAGATGGAGGGGGAGAGAGGGAGGGAGAGAGAGGAGGGAAGGGGAGATGTAGGAGGGGAGAGAGAGGGAGGAAGAGAGGAGGGAGTGGGGAGATGGAGGAAGAGAGGAGGGAGGGGAGAGAGGAGGGAACAAGAGGATGCAAGGAAGAGAAGGAGGGAGAATATATAGAAGGAGGTAAAGGGCTGAACGGGATAGAGACACAGAGGGAAGGAGGGAAGGAGGGAAGGAGGACTGTGAGGAGGGAGAAATAGTAAACCGAGATGACAGGAAGGGACAAAAAGAAGGAAGGGAGAAGGGAAACCAGGGAGGGAGGGAGGGAGAGAGGGAGAGAGGGACGGAGGTAGGGAGAGAGGAGAGGGAGGTAGGGAGGGCGTGAAATGTCGTGTAGGTGTCGTGTTATCTTGTCCATCGCTGCCACGTACCTACCTGGTGACACTCTCTCCCTTGGTGTCTGCTCCTGCCACTACCTGCCTTGTTTTACACTAGAACTACACCTCTCTCTCTCTCTCTCTTTCTTTCTTTTACTCTCTCGCTTATTCTTCCTTCCTACCCCTTCCCATCTTTCATATTCACCACCTTATCCCCTCTCTTTCATCTACCTCTGCACCCCCCCCACACATACACAAGGATAGACAAGACAGACAGACAAACTAATTGATGTTTTCTAACCTAATTGATGGAACGCCCTGGCCCGGGGATTCTCCTCAGGAAGGAAGGGAGGGAAGGAAAGGATAGAGAGGGTGGGAGGGACAGACAGACAGACAGACATCTAAATGAACACAACATATACACATTATTCAAATAGAACTTTTCAATCAGCAATCACAAGCTGTCATGATGAATGATATTTATGGACGAAAAATACATTCATCAGTCAGATCAGGACTGGCTGGTATTGCGAGAGCCCTAACACATCACACAGCACCCCCATAACACAGCACATTCCTCCCCCATAACACCAGCACATTCCTCCCCCATAACACAGCACACACCCCACAAAAGTAACAAAACTATCGCCTTTTGACTGGGGGTGCAGCGAGAACCCTCAAAAGTGATGGGGCCAGGGGAGAGGAGGAGGGGGGGGGGATTTTGGGGGTATTTTTTCACTCGACTGTCAGGGTGTGTTGAGATGATTACTGTACAGTCCTTCACTAGTGCGTTTACAGGGGGTCGTCAGGTTTACAGTCCCCTTCACTGGTGCGTTTACAGGGGCTGGTCAGGTTTTGTGCAGTGTGGCAGCCCTGTGTTTGTTTACATTCGACAGAAGGAACTCACAATAGTTAACATACTATGGAATCAAATTAAAACAATATTAAAACAAATATCCCAAAGATAATGATTTGTGGAGTGTTTATATGATGAGCCCCTGTAAACGCACAAGTGAAGGGGACTGTAAACCTGACGAGCTCCTGTAAACGCACAATTGAAGGGGACTGTAAACCTGACGAACCCCTGTAAACGCACCAGTGAAGGGGACTGTAAACCTGATGAGCCCCTGTAAATGCACTAGTGAAGGGGACTGTAAACCTGATGAGCCCTGTAAACGCACCAGTGAAGGGGACTGTAAACCTGACGAGTCTCTGTAAACGCACAAGTGAAGGGGACTGTAAACCTGACGAACCCCTGTAAACGCACCAGTGAAGGTGAAGGGGATCGTACCTAGTAATATTGTAGGTTGATGTTTATTTTTCGATTCACTAATTTGTATGAATCAATAGTCGATTGATATAGTGAAATGACTGAAGATATTATTATTATTATTATTATTATTATTATTATTATTATTATCATCATTATTATTATTATTTTTATTATTATCATTATTATTATACAGTTTAGTTTCTGTTACACCTCACCATAAATATATTTCTATCTGACTATCTCAGTATTGGTCTTTTAACTAGGGTGTACCTGGCCTCTCTCTCTCTCTCTCTCTAGTTTTACTTGCTCAAACATTTGATCAGTGTCATGTAGTAATGTTAGCTAGCATCTTGCAAGCACATACGTCTGTCTGTCTGTAAATACGCATCAAATAAAAGAAAGAGGACCTACTAGAACATTAAATAACATACTATATATTTTCACTCATTAAAACAACTTTTTCCCCCAGCGCCATCTGATATAAACATTATAAAGCTGTAATTATGGGGTCGTGTTGCAGCATTTGCTTGATATAAAAATAGTTAATTTGTGGCAATAATGAGCTTGCTATTTTGCATCTAATTTCTGGCGGCGAGGACACACACACACACACACACATACACACACACACGCACAGACAAATACACACACACACACACACACATACACTGACCGGTTGAGCGGCTGTGTGGCAGAGTAATCAAAATGTGTAAATGAACCTTCCTATTACTAGAACGGCCATTTTTTGTGTGTGTGTTGGTGTTTGTGTGTGTATGTGTGTATGTATGTATGTATGTATGTATGTATGTGTGTGTGTGTGTGTGTTGGTGTTTGTGTGTGTATGTATGTATGTATGTATGTATGTGTGTGTGTGTGTGTGTGTGTGTGTGTGTGTGTGTGTGTGTGTGTGTACAATTTTCAACAACAGAATTACTTAACATTGTTTTATTTTTTCTGTCCACCAAAGGTTTAGAAAAAAACTCTGGAAGCTGGAGTTAAGTGGTGGGCAAGGGCAGGTATTTTGTGTTCTTGCTTCCAGGTGTACGTCAATCAACAGGTGTGGGTACAGGTGTGGGTATAGGTATGGGGATAGGTGTGAAGACAGGTGTGGTTACAGGTGTGGGATCAGGTGTGGGTGACTATGAGAACGAGAAAGCAATGGAGATAGAACAGGTTAAATCGGTCTTACAGTCTTAATGGAGCCTAGTCCCAGCAGACGCAAACCTAGATAAGCTTTAAGTTTAGTTAGACACACACACACACACACACACACACACACACACACACACACACACACACATCTCTTTGAAAACTATACAACTGTGTCATAGTTATCAAGTTAAGGTAGAGTTTCAATGTGTGTTTAAATTTCTCTCTTAACTGAAGCATAATGGACGTGCTTACAAACTGACATAATCTAGTTAAGGTAAAATCTCTGCGTAATTCTGATGACATTTTGGAGATTATTTACGTATTTCTACTTAAATTAAGCAATCATTTGCACCAATAATAATCCAGTTAAGAAGAAAACAAATGAAACTCAGAATGCGTGCCGCTGAACAGCATTCACTCTACGCGGGACGTCAGAAAATGGATTTATGGTTAAACTTTATTACCCCGTACTAAGATTTGCATAATTTTACCTCCGTGTTATCACCTCTGACTACTAATGCTACTAATAAGGGACCCAACACCCTATAGCACTTTTTTAAGGGATCCCACACTCTATAGCTGCTCCTGCAAGGGATCCCACACTCTATAGCAGCTCTTGTAAGGGATCCCACACTCTCTAGCTGCTCTTGTAAGGGATCCCACACTCAATAGCTGCTCTTGTAAGGGATCCCACACTCTATAGCAGCTCTTGTAAGGGATCCCACACTCTATAGCAGCTCTTGTAAGGGATCCCACACTCTCTAGCTGCTCTTGTAAGGGATCCCACACTCTATAGCAGCTCTTGTAAGGGATCCCACACTCTATAGCAGCTCTTGTAAGGGATCCCACACTCTATAGCAGCTCCTGTAAGGGATCCCACACTCTCTGGCGCCCTAAAATGCTGTTTATAGACCTGCTGAGTGTACATGTTTCAAGATCGTAGCGACACAAAGAAATATATCAAAATAACAATAACAGAGGTGGACACAAAGCTGAATTGTTGGTAGTCTTCACCTGAACACACATTCTGACTCACCTGGTCTGAACACGTCATGGCGGAGGTGTTGACCCTGTGGAGGAGATGACAGTAATTAATACACTCGTTGTTGTCACTGCACTACTAGAATAACCTAACCTAATCTAACGTAACGTAACCTAATCTAACCACGACACCAAGAGGATGACCTGAATGAGTCTTACAACATCACGTCATCAGGAGGTTATTAGGTGACCTATAGTGTTTGGCACTTTATGACCTTGAGGTAATTTGGGTTAACCCTTTCCGTTCACCTCATTATCGGTAATTGTACACCACCGCCCGCCGCCCCTCTCTCTCTCTCCCGTCATCGATATTGTCTTCAGGTGGCGACCATGGAAGTACTTAGCTCTTGTTCCTGTATGTATGTATGTATGTATGTATGTATGTATGTATGTATGCATGTATGTATGTATGTATGTATGTGTGCATGTATGTATGTATGTATGTATGTATGTATGTATGTATGTATGTATGGTTGTTTGGGTGTTTGTCCAGGCGATATCTCTTGCAAATGTTGAGATGGCAAGTTGAAGATTGGATTATTATTATTATTAGTAGTAGTAGTAGTAGTAGTAGTAGTAGTAGTAGTAGTAGTAGTAGTATTGTTGTTGTTGTTGTTGTAATTCTTATTAAACATTGTCCACCCTCTCGTTCCCAGGTGTCTCAAGAAATAATTTACCTGTACAGTTAATGAACAAAACTGAACACCTGTGACAAACGAACAAGGAATTTCTGTCTTATGCTAAACTAAAAACTTACGACAAACTCTTTTAATTCATTCATAAGTTTTATTCCATTTGTTAAAATTTACCACAATGTGTTAATGTTAAAAATTGTGTGTATATGTTTATATTAGATTAATTAAAATGTTTTAACTATTTTCGAACTGCGTCAATAAAACCCATATATTTACCTGCCATTAATTAACCCCAGTGTGATCATTTCCTGACCTGACTGATAGATACATTCACACGTGGGGGATATAATTTTTTTTTTCCCAGTGGGTTTTAACACAGTAGGTTACCCTGAGTGCCCTACCATCACCTGGGGAAGAAAGATCACCCGAGTCCTGCTTGTTACACTGCCTGAAGGTGTGTGTTGGTGGTGCGGTGATAACTCGCTGACCTCTCCCTACTGTGTCCCGGGTTCAATCCCCTCCCTGGGTTAGAAGTGAGAAGAAGAGTCGTATTTTCCTCCTATATTAATTACTGGACATCAAATGTTATAATAATGTAAACAGTGAAGAGACCAACTGCCCCAATGGCTTATGTAAGGTGATAATTGGTGGAAATACTAATATATAATACAATAGCTATTTTCCTCGTAGTAAGTCACCTGTAGTTTTACACCTGAGAGAGAGAGAGAGAGAGAGAGAGAGAGAGAGAGAGAGATGGTTCACATAATAACCTAACCTAACCACAAGGCAACAAAAACAAGAAAAATCCCCCAACACTCGCCAGGTGCGCCTCCCTCCTTGTGGTCACCTGCATCATTATACCTGTACAGGCTGTCTCAGAACAATATATACACACTGACTTGTTGGGGGTAAAGATATTCGTGGAGATTATTTGAATGTTTATTTGTCTTCACTTGTGGAAATCCTCACACATTAACGAGTGAGGATAATATATTTAAAAAAATATATATTGTTTTTATTTGTTGATGTGTGAGGATAAATAGACATTCACACGATCTCCAGTAACATAATTATTAAAGGCAGTGTGTGTATACATTTTTTTGAGACACCTTGAATATCCCGTCAACATGTAAGAGAGAGAGAGAGAGAGAGAGAGAGAGAGAGAGAGAGAGAGAGAGAGAGAGAGAGGAGAGAGAGAGAGAGAGAGAGAGAGAGAGGAGACAGAAAAAAGAAAGAGAGAAAAGCAGAGAGATGCTGACTGGAAGAAAGATGTGAGTTTTGGCTGCCTGAGGTGAGGGGTTAGGAGCAGGGGGGGATAGTGGTAGAGAGGAGGGGGAGAGAGGGAGGGGGAGGAGAGAGAGGAGACAGGGCGGGGAGAGGAGAGGAGGAGGGGAAGGGGGACGGGAGGAGTGGGGGGGGCAGGCAGGTGTGAGTGAGCTTCCCACAGCAGGGCGCCACTGACCCCTGGAGTGCAGTGCCCATATCTCCTTGTCTGGGCTAGACCCCCTGCTGCCGACTCACAATGGTTAGCCCCGCTTCTACCCCGACCTCCGCATCCCACAACAAATTGGACTCAGCCGCTCCAGCTAAAGGGACTTCTTGCCTTGTGCTTAAGACCGCTGGCTGGTTGGTTAGGTTTGCTGGTGGTAGGTGGTGGTAGGTGGTGGTAGGTACTAGTGGTGTGGTAGGTGTAAGAGGATGGCGACCTTCTCGACGTAAGTGTGGGTGTGTGTGTGTGTGTGTGTGTTTGTGTGTGTGTGTGTAGGTCAGCCTGGAGGAGAGTGGCAAGGTAAAGGAGGGGGGGTAGGTTGAGCGTAATGGTTGAGATTGTTCTTGGGTGCTTAGAGGTCCCAGATTGTCTTAAACATCCTGCCGCGCGCTGTATGGGAGGAAGGAGGAAGAGGAGGAGAAGGGGGAGGAGGAGGGGAGGAAAAAGAAGGGGAGGAAAAGGAGCAATTGGTCTCACCTTTCAAACAAGAACATCAACTATAGTATATTAAAATAATCCTCTCACCCCCCTCACCCCCTCCTCACCTACACCTCCTCACCCTCCTCACCTACACCTCCCCTCCCTCACCTACACCCCCCTCCCTACCCCACCTCTAATATCAATATCAAAGGAAATATTCATAAATATCCTCAAAATACATAATATTGATCGATAGTTCTTTTTTTTTACCTACTTAATCAGAATCTTTCCAGTGAATATTCCTCCCAGGTGAATCTCCCTTATTTTACACCTTTTATTCACAAATTACTATCTACTTTTAGGGTAAATATTGTATCATCATTTCGCTTTTTCTCAAGATTTTTTCTCTCGATAACTTTCTTTGTTTTTTTTTCGTTGTTTTCGTGTTGTTGCTTGTGGATTTTATTCATTTTTTGTGGGAGGTTTTCAGTCGTTTATTTACATTGAATGATGAAGAAAAATACAGTGAGCGAGATGAAATGGAGAGACAGACGAAGTGGGTGGGTGGGTGGGTGGGAGTGTGGGTGGAAGGTGGAGGTAGCCAGGGTTTGTGGTGTGGGTGCCGCCTCCCGACATTCCGCTGGCCTGACCCCTGACCGCTGGACGTGCGGGTTCGTGCGCCGCTAAGCCCTACCACGTCAGGGGGGGTCGTCGCCCACGTCGTCATCGTCATCATCCACATCATCCACCAAAAACCACGTCATAGGAACACCAAAACACGTCTTCACCATCCACATCCACCTCACACTATCACCTCTACCCACCCGAGTGAGAGGGCTAGTTCACAGTGCACCCCTATCACTCCGAAGCAAAATGAAGGGAAAAATCAACACAGACGCCCAAGAAGACTTCCAAATACACGTAAGTTTTCACATCACTCAGCTAACAGGAAGGCGAAGCTACTGAAGGTATATTCATCACAACAACGAGTCAGGACGAGTGAGTTGGGTATATGAATAGTGTGTTTTTGTACAATTTATTCTTCGTCTTTCGTATCTCATTCTCGTGAAGATTAGACACCATTTCCCTCCCTCCCTCTCTCTCTTCCTCTCTCCCTTCCTTCCTTCTTCATCCTCCCTTGCCTTTCCACTTGATGATTAAACACCTTTTATGGTCAATTATGCAATGTTTTTTTCCTCGTATAGAATTCAATAAATTTTCTATAGTATAGAACCCCAGTTTTTCCTTTTCAGAAAATCAAGAAAGAAAATGAAAAATGGAATAGAGAGAAAAATTGAATGAAAAGAAAGGAATAAAGATAAGAAAACAAGATAATCAACTAAAACTAACAACATCCATCAGTAAGTCACAAAGGCCAGGAAGGTGAGACTCCCTCCCTCCCTTCCCCCCTCCTTTCTCCCCCCTCCCCCATCCCAAAATAATTGATGCAAAAAGGTGATCCATTGGACATCTTATCCATTAAATAACAACAAAGACCAAATATATTCTCGAGAAGGAAGGAATGATAAGAATGGGGAAGAGAAGAAGGAGGAGGGGGGCAAAGAAGGAAGAAGAGGAAGGTAAAGGAGGAGTTGGAGGAGGGGGGATAAAGGAAGAGGAGGAGGAGGAAAAGGGAGCAAAAGGAGGAATTGAAGGAGGATGAGGGGGCATAACAGGAGCAATAAGAGGAAGAGGAAGATAGGGTAAAACAGGAAGAGGAGGAGGAACAATAATAATAAGAGGAAGATGAAGAAGCAGAGGAGGCGCTGAAAATACCCCGTGAAATTAATCTATCAGAGTAACCCCGGAAACCTAGCCCGTGTGAAGCCCCGCCAAGTCCTGATCTCATTTCCACTCCAATTGGTTAAAGGGAATGAGGAAACCTTGGCTACCCCACCTCAACTAGGAATTCTTTTCGTCTCTTGATTCGGTCCGTTTTGTTAGTCTTCTTGCGTAATTCTTCAGTGTAATTGGCGGTACCAGGATGAATGGTGAGAGGGAGGAGAGAGGGAAGGAGTGGTGGAGGAGGAGAGAGGAAGGAGTGGTGGAGAGGGGAGGAGAGAGGGAAGGAGGGAGGGAGGAGAGGGAAGGGGAGGGTGGAGGAGGAGAGGGAAGGAGGAAGGAGGAAGGAGTGGGTGGAGGAGGAGGAAGGAGTGGTGGGAGGAGGAGATGAGTGGTGGGAGGAGGAGAGGAAGGAGTGGGTGGAGGAGAGAGAGATAGAAGAGAGAGAGAGAGAGAGAGAGAGACGATGAACCCAGGAAGAAATGGAGGATAGAGAGAGATTGGACACACACACACACACACACACACACACACACACACACACACACACACACACACACACATCAAACAACAACTAACCTATCACCCTCTTTTCCCATAAACAAATTAACAGAAGGACAGGTATGAGTGAGTATTAATTGGTAATACAACCTACATCTACCTGGGAGTATGGTAGTTGGTGTGGATGGCGAATGAGAATAACTTTAATCTGTTGGTTTAAATATTGTTTGCCCTTCCTTCCTTCCTTCCTTCCTTCCTTCCTTCTTTTCTTCCTCTTTATCTTCCTTACTCCCCTCTTTTCTTCCTTCTATACTCTCTCTCTCTCCCTTCTGCTTTCCCTCCTCCCCTTCCTACCTCCCTACCTTTCCCTCCCTCACCTCCCTCCTTCCTTCTTTTCTTCCTCTTTATCTTCCTTACTCCCCTCTTTTCTTCCTTCTATACTCTCTCTCTCTCCCTTCTGCTTTCCCTCCTCCCCTTCCTACCTCCCTACCTTTCCCTCCCTCACCTCCCTCCCTCACCCCCCTCCCTCCCTCGTTGCCCCGCGTTTAATCTAGGGCAATTAACTACTTGTCTAAAAAATAGGATTGGAGTTACGTGAAATGCGGGGTGCTAGAAATTGGGTAATTGGTATTTTCTAAATGGGATTTCGTGTGCGCAATTTTGAGATATAATACAATTTCTAGTATGGAGAGAAACGACTTTGTATTTATTTATGTATATTCTCTCCACTTTGATCAATCTCGAAAAAAAATCCAAATTATTTCATCATCATTAACTTTTTACCTGGTTCTTGGTATTATAATTCTCCCAGTAGATTAATTAAGGAGAAATGATATGATTACCTGTAAAGCCTAATTAACGAAAGGGTTGAGGTTGATGGGATTACCTATATGATATTAAGCTACTGTCCCATATGTTCTATACGTTATGATATTTTTTTTAAGGTAATGATATGATTTTTGTTTTGTTTTATGTTATAGTCCATTTTAAATTAGGACTGTTTTATATCCTGTTTTTATGTAACTTTTTGATGTAAATTAGTTTAAGAAATAGAATGATTCGACTATTACTATTACTACTACTACTACTACTTTTATAGTGGCCTCCATCCTCCCCCATAGCCACACCTTCGCCGCCATTTTGTTACCTACTACTACTACTACTACTACTAGCCTTCCCTACTACTACTACTACTACTACTAGCCTTCCCTACTACTACTACTACTACTACT
>NW_024730063.1:0-13682 GCF_018991925.1 Homarus americanus | reverse complement strand
TATTTTATACTTTCTGGTTATTTATTTATTTTTTATCTTAATCATCAAAGTTAGCTCCAGTTGAGGAAGTAAAGAATTTATCTATCTATAATTTTATGGAAACCGTCGTCAAAGTTGTAGGGTTTAAGTGAATCTTTTTTTTTCCCAGTGTGTAGCGAAATTTTCCTGTGTCATTCGCCTAAATTTTAATAATGCCTTCAACTATATTTTCTCCTTGACTTTCGAGTATCATTCAGGTCAATACCGTGACTCCTGTAACTCGTAAATTAGCTCATTTTGACTTCTTTAAGCTGATCTATCAAATACCATCTTTTTTTTTTAACCCACAATGCAGATATAATTGTTCTCACTCGTCCGAATTATTTACGGTATAAAACTCGTTGGGAAAAATGACCTTCTCAGTCCAGTCTAAGGAGCGAGGGGGGGGGGGGCACCACACATTTAACCTATTCCAATTACCATGTAAACAAGTGAAAATACCCGCTGTTATTTACACTCCTAACACCGTAATTATAGTTTATACTCGCTACTTATCTGTTATGTCTGACAGCGTTTCATTCTATTTGTTTGTAAGTTAAAATTTTACCTATTCATAGTAGCGGCCAGGACGATATCACCCTTAACTATCCGTAAAAGCTTCTACTAACGCTGAGCTTTATCCGTGTACTGTTTAAAAGGCTCCATCCATCCATCCATCGACTTCTCAGCAGGTCATGGCAGGAGCTGAGTTCAGTCAATGTTTAATTAGGTTAACAGCTGTTCTCTCCAGTACAGTGTGTGTGATCAAGCCACGTCTTTCACCAGTGTCTTCTTAGTGTATTATCCGTCATTACGTGAACTTGAAGACTTAATTCAGATCCAATTAAGGTCAAATTATCAACCTTCTCTCTCTCTCTCTCTCTCTCTCTCTCATTTTTGCTATTCACTTCTTTCATTTTAACTTCCCCTTCCCTCACTCCCTCCCTCGTCCATCCTTACCTCTCCTTCCTTCTCCTTCCTTCCCTCCCTCCCTCCCTCCATCGACGGCCTAAGATATAGAGCCTTGTTTGATGTGTCAATATTTTTGCCCCCTCCCTCTCTGCCCTAGATGAAGATTTGTGAGTTGCTGGTGTGTGGAACAGGAAGGGAATTGGAAGGGGGAAAAAGAAAAGGTATATAGAGATGAAGGAACGAGGAAATAAAGTAAAATGGGAATAGGGGAAATGAAGAAAGAAGGGAGTTGCAAAAAAAAAGAGAAAGCATTGGAACTAGGGAAATAAAAGAGAATGAGAATTGGAGGAAAGAAGAAATGGGAAATGGTTATTAAAGACAAAGACGAATGGGGATATTGGGGGAAATAAAGGGGAAGGAAATGGATAAATAAGAAGAAAAAAAATATTATGAAAATCAATACAAAGAAAAAAATGATTTGAAAGAAGGAAATAAAAGATTGCTAACGAAAAAAATGAAGAGTGAAAGTAGATGAAAATACGAAAAGTAGGATGAAGATAAAAGGGGAAGAGTATTTAGAGAATAAGGGTATACGTAGGAGAGAAGAAGAGAAGGAAGGAAATGATCTTTAAAAGCATGTATACTGGTAGTTCTTGGGGGCGATTGGGGTAAATAGATGGATAATTTGGGTTTGATAAGGGTCATAGGCAGTAGTGAAGATCAAACGATATAGAAAACGTGAAGCAGGGATGGATGAGGGGGGGGGGGGGGTCGGGTGTTACTAGCAAGTCATCCTAACGTCCAGGTGTTTATGACTTAACTGATGGATTATGTTCCCTAAAGTAATTTGTAAAGGTGTGTTGAAAGTTGGTACTCGTGTTATATACACCTGTTTCTTACCTGCTTACGAAAGAGCTTAGGTATGATAATTATATCTCTTAAGTGTAACCGTTTGAGTTATTGTTAAGATCAATAATGTTGTCTGTTTCCATCATGGCGGCTGTGGTAACCTAACCAAATACACACACCTTAACCTCACATAACCAAAGCTTTTTACTTCACATAACCAAAGCTTTTTACCTCACATAACCAAAGCTTCTTACCTCACATAACCAAAGCTTCTTACTTCACATAACCAAAGATTTTTACCTCACATAACCAAAGCTTTTTACTTCACATAACCAAAGCTTTTTACTTCACATAACCAAAGCTTTTAACCTCACATAACCAAAGCTTCTTACCTCACATAACCAAAGCTTCTTACTTCACATAACCAAAGATTTTTACCTCACATAACCAAAGCTTTTTACTTCACATAACCAAAGCTTTTAACCTCACATAACCAAAGCTTTTAACCTCACATAACCAAAGCTTTTTACTTCACATAACCAAAGATTTTTACCTCACATAACCAAAGCTTTTTACTTCACATAACCAAAGCTTCTTACCTCACATAACCAAAGATTTTTACCTCACATAACCAAAGCTTTTTACCTCACATAACCAAAGCTTTTTACTTCACATAACCAAAGCTTCTTACCTCACTTATCCAAAATATTTTACCTCACATAACCAAAGCTTTTTACTTCACATAACCAAAGCTTCTTACCTCACTTATCCAAAATATTTTACCTCACATAACCAAAGCTTTTTACTTCACATAACCAAAGCTTCTTACCTCACATAACCAAAGCTTTTTACCTCACATAACCAAAGCTTTTTACCTCACATAACCAAAGCTTCTTACCTCACATAACCAAAGCTTCTTACCTCACTTATCCAAAATATTTTACCTCACATAACCAAAGCTTTTTACCTCACATAACCAAAGCTTCTTACCTCACATAACCAAAGCTTCTTACCTCACTTATTCAAAATATTTTACCTCACATAACCAAAGCTTTTTACTTCACATAACCAAAGCTTTTTACCTCACATAACCAAAGCTTCTTACCTCACTTATCCAAAATATTTTACCTCACATAACCAAAGCTTTTTACTTCACATAACCAAAGCTTTTTACCTCACATAACCAAAGCTTCTTACCTCACTTATCCAAAATATTTTACCTCACATAACCAAAGCTTTTTACTTCACATAACCAAAGCTTTTTACCTCACATAACCAAAGCTTCTTACCTCACTTATCCAAAATATTTTATCTCACATAACCAAAGCTTTTTACTTCACATAACCAAAGCTTTTTACCTCACATAACCAAAGCGTCTTACCTCACTTATCCAAAATATTTTACCTCACATAACCAAAGCTTTTAACCTCACATAACCAAAGCTTCTTACCTCACAACCAAAGTATATGGTAGAAATAGGCTGGTTAAGTGTGGTTGCTTTTGCCAGTTTTAAAATTAACTTGTACACTTTTAACCAACAAATTGATTTAGGCAATACCCAGTGTTAAGCCACAGAGGTTTGATGGAACTTGATATAGAAACACAATAGAAAAATAATCCCTTGTTATATATGTTAATAAAATCGCTTAATGGTTCAAAATGGACCTAGATTTTGGTTTTCATTATTACCAACATTTTACACCACTCTTGACTCCACTGACTGTACAATTCCCGTTCTGGTTATATGCACTATTGATGTCAATGTCAGTCTGTTCAATACTCACATTACTCAAAGCATTTATAAAAGGCATCGTGAGAGTCAAAAGTCTTTTCATAATTAATAAAACCCAATATTGTGAGCATATGTGGAACACCTCCTGGGCTAAACTTGCAGGTGATCTTTAGTACTAGAGATACCTTTAATGACAGACAGACATACACAGACAGACAGACAGACAGACAGATGTGTTGAGCTGTGTGTGGGGTGAGGTAGTGGAGTACTGTACTGGAGTTGGGTATAACTATGTCATTCCTTAGTCCCCAGTTAATGAGCGGTGGACTGAAGCGACTATAGTTAGTGACGAGTTTTAGTGATTTTTTTGGTTTTCTGTTTTAGATAAATCTATATAAAATAATTGTTCTGTTTAGAAATTAGAACGTAGAAAAGAGTATACAAAAGGGTTATGTTAATTAAAAAAGGTAGAACACACGCACACACACGCACACACACACACACACACACACACACACGGAAGGGTCAAGACGTACCTGGCGCTCCTCTCGGAGCAGCCAGGTCAACTGTTATGTTGGCCCATACCAACCCCCTCCCCTGAACCCTCCTCCCCACCGGAATATCAACAAGTTCACGCCAGAAGTTACTATTTCATTTAGGAAAGAAATGGAACCAGTGTTAAACAGAGGTGAACAGTGGTGAACAGTGCTTAAGTCAGTGAGAACAACTCAACAGTAACAGTGGTACCCAAGTTGACCTTTCACACAGTGAGGTCCCAGGTACCCAGTGATAACGGCCAGTGAGACCCAACTACCAGCGATGTGTTAATCCGTCTACGATAGGAAGGCCTGGAACCACACCTCACTCATATAACACCATCTGTGAGGGAATTACTACACCACGTGAGGCCCCTCATAACACCATCTGTGAAGCAGTTACTACACCACGTGAGGCCCCTCATAACACCATCTGTGAGGGAATTACTACACCACGTGAGGCCCTTCATAACACCATCTGTGAGGGAAATACTACACCACGTGAGGCCCCTCATAACACCATCTGTGAGGGAATTACTACACCACGTGAGGCCCCTCATAACACCATCTGTGAGGGAATTACTACACCACGTGAGGCCCTTCATAACACCATCTGTGAGGGAATTACTACACCACGTCAGGCCCCTCATAACACCATCTGTGAGGGAATTACTACACCACGTGAGGTCCTCATAACACCATCTGTGAGAGAATTACTACACCACGTGAGGTCCTCATAACACCATCTGTGAGGGAATTACTACACCACGTGAGGCCCCTCATAACACCATCTGTGAGGGAATTACTACACCACGTGAGGCCCCTCATAACACCATCTGTGAGGGAACTACTACACCACGTGAGGTCCCTCCTAACACCATCTGGGAGGGAGTTACTACACTACGTTTTTGCTGTTCAACTTTTTCAATAAACCGTCAATTATTATTATTATTATTATTATTACACACACACACACACAAGAGAATCTTACACTAGTTTTACTCTTCCTTGTCATCTTGTCTTCTTCCCACTCGTCCTTGTTATCTCCTCTATCTTCCTCTCGCTTCCCTCTCTTCCTCCTCCTCCTCCTCCCACTCATAGACATACTAGAGTCTCTACTTTCCTATACCTTTCAATGGACCTCTGTGGCGAGCGTATAATCTCTCTCTCTCTCTCTCTCTCTCTCTCTCTCTCTCTCCTATTTATAAAGCCTTAAGATCCCGTTCAGCCATATTTTTTTGTTCCTATGTTTTTAAAGAATCTCTGTGTGAAATACTAAAGCTACTCTGATTGTATACTTTAGTAATTACTCAACCAAATTAAATCTTCCCTGGGTCACTGTTACTCATGCCGGGGATACATTCATTCACTCGCACATCTCTCCTCAACTATTGCCTCTCGTTTACGTCTCGCTATAATGAAGTTTGTTGTTAGAAGAAATATTTAATTTTATTTTGTGTATGGAGAAAATACGATGATATTTGGGTATATATGAACTGCGTACAGTGAAATCTCCATATAACGGATTTCTCTATCTAATCCGATATTACGGACTTTCATATAAATAAAGTACCTTAGCTGCAGGTGTTGCATTTAGCGGATTCTTGATATAACGGATTTTCCTCTCCATATAGTCCGTTAATTAGAGTTCCCACTGTTTGTTCTGAGTAATAAGAAACGAAATGAGACTTGGGTATACACCTGTTGCCATAGTTCCCCCGTAAAGTTAGAAGCTGTAAACTGGAAATATTTTGAGAAACGGAATTTTTCTTCACCCATAAGGATTAAACAGAGTTACTGTGTTAGTATGTGTGTTTATTTTTCTAGACTTAATCTTACCTGTCTCTCTTACCACACTAATTACCTGTGTATTAGTTCCTTTACCTATTCCTGCCACCTACTTTATCACATCTTTTTTCTCCCTTCACTCTGTCTTACCTTTTTTCTTCTTTCTTCTTCTAGGTTAGGATTCTTATTCTTGTTCTTCGTATTCGTATTCTTATTCTTCGTATTCTTATTCTTATTCTTCGTATTCTTATTCTTATTCTTCGTATTCTTATTCTAATTCTTTGTATTTTTATTCTTATTCTTCGTATTTTTATTCTTATTCTTCGTATTCTTATTCTTATTCTTCGTATGCTTATTCTTCTTATTCTTCTTATTCTTATTCTTCTTATTCTTCTTATTCTTCTTATTCTTATTCTTATTCTTCTTATTCTTATTCTTGTTCTTCATATTCTTATTCTTCGAATTCTTATTCTTATTCTTCGTATTCTTATTCTAATTCTTTGTATTTTTATTCTTATTCTTCGTATTCTTATTCTTATTCATCGTATTCTTATTCTTATTTTTCGTATTCTTATTCTAATTCTTTGTATTTTTAGTCTTATTCTTCGTATTTTTATTCTTATTCTTCGTATTCTTATTCTTATTCTTCGTATTCTTATTCTTATTCTTCTTATTCTTCTTATTCTTATTCTTCTTATTCTTATTCTTCTTATTCTTATTCTTCTTATTCTTATTCTTCTTATTCTTATTCTTCTTATTCTTATTCTTCGTATTCTTATTCTTCGTATTCTTATTCTTCGTATTCTTATTCATATTCTTATTCTTATTCATCTTATTCTTATTCTTCGTATTCTTATTCTTCATATTCTTATTCTTCTTATTCTTATTCTTCATATTCTTATTCTTCTTATTTTTATTCTTCTTATTCTTATTCTTCGTATTCTTATTCTTATTCTTTGTATTTTTATTCTTATTCTTTGTATTCTTATTCTTATTCTTCATATTCTTATTCTTCTTATTCTTATTCTTCTTATTCTTATTCGTCTTATTCTTATTCTTCTTATTCTTATTCTTCGTATTCTTATTCTTCATATTCTGATTCTTCTTATTCTTATTCTTCATATTCTTATTCTTCTTATTTTTATTTTTATTATTCTTATTATTCGTATTCTTATTCTTATTCTTTGTATTTTTATTCTTATTCTTCGTATTCTTATTCTTATTCTTCGTATTCTTATTCTTCTTATTCTTATTCTTATTCTTCTTATTCTTATTCTTCGTATTCTTATTCTTATTCTTCTTATTCTTATTCTTCTTGTTCTTCTTATTCTTCTTCTTCGTATTCTTATTCTATTTTATTTTTATTCTTATTCTTATTCTTCTTATTCCTTATTCTTCATATTCTTCTTCTTCTCTCTCTCTCTCTCTCTCTCTCAATAAATGCCTCTAATACTCACTTGATATGCGTCACCCCAGCTCCAATTATCTCCCTTAAACTCTTTAACTAGTACAGTACAGTAAAACCTTTATTTAACGGACTATGTGTAGGGAAAAGTCCGTTATATCGAGGGTCCGTTAGATATGAAACCCCTATCTAATGGGCTATAAAGGTGAAAATCCGTTATATCGAAGGTCCGTTAGATATGAAAAGCCCATCTTAAGTGTTATTTGAAGAGAGGTGTCCGTTATATGGAGGTTTAGCTGTATGTGACGAAGGGAAGTATGATGTAATTTATGTGGTGTGTGTGTGTGTGTGTGTGTGTGTGTGTGTGTGTGTGTGTGTGTGTGTGTGTGTGTGTGTGTGTGTGTGTGTGTGTATGTGTGTGTAATAATAATAATAATAATAATAATAATAATAATTAACGGTTTATTGAAAAAGTGTTGCAGCCCGAAGGCTGGAAACATACATTAGACAAAAGTGACCAATTACATACAAAGACATGGGGTAGATGGGTCGTTTAATAAAAGCTTTCATTATTAAAAGGAGAAGAAACATGAATTGAACATATAAATTATTATAGTTTACAGTTAATGGCCCGGGTTGGTCTCTTGCCATATTGTGTGAGGTCACATAGGCCACGGGGTGTAGTGACTCGTGTGTGTGTGTGTGTGTGTGTGTGTGTGCGTGTGTGTGTTATTTATTTCCAATTATACTGCCCCAAGCGTAGACGAACTTGAAAATAAACAATAGTGAAAACCGTTACAAAACTTATTAAGTATATTTAACATTAAATATAATTAGCCATCAAAATAATAATAATAATAATAATAATAATAATAATAATAATAATAATAATAAAAATAATAATAATAAAAGTGACAGTAAAATAAAAGCATATACAGATTTTTTCCCACTAGGCAATTAACCCGACAGACATACCACTCTTAATTTAACCTCTGGCAAACCCTCTCCTATACATAAAAGGCGAGTTTACTACCAGGGAGTGGCAGTAACACTCTGGCCTGGCCGAGTATTGACCAGAATAATGTATTTGTACCGGCGTAGTATTATTGCCTTGTGGTGGGTAGTAGTAGTAGAGAGTTGTGGTGTGTTGTGGTGTCGTGTGTTGTATGTTTGTGTTGTGTTGTGAAGAGGTTGTGTCATGTCGTGTCGTGTCTTGGCAACGTTCGTATCACCAAGGTAAAAAAATTAAAATCGTCTTTCCCAAGTCTGGTCTTTAATTAACCGAATCCTGTCCTCCAGATGAAAGAATATCCATCTCTCGGGTTAATTGTCAGGGAAGAACCACCGCCACAACCCTTGAGCAGATATTCACAGGTGGCAGTAGCTTAGCAAATTATAAAGTGCATTTCCTTGCCATTAACGAGCAACATTAACCCACGTTTAATGAGGAGGATGGATAAGATTATAATTGAGTGTGCACATGTGGTTCCTGGTTGTGAAGACGTGTCGAGGCATTAGGCTTAAGCGTGGCCGGATTCTCTACTAGATGGTTATGTATCTTATGAAAGACAATCTGGAGAAGTCTACTATAAGATTTGGAAGTCTAAAAACGTTCCCAACCTGGTAGCGTCTGGTTTCTGCCGTACCGATTCTGAAGAGGGAATACAAATAGCTCTTACAAATTGTCTTTGTGAGGTGTTATCAGACGTAGGATAAAATATTACTTAAAGTTATAGATATTACTGAATGATAAACCGCGCCTTTCACTAAAGATAATTACTCTAGGTCTAGATGCTGTGATAATTGTTGAAAATTATAAGGAAATATACAGCATGTTGTAGCAATTTTAGACAAAGAAAAATAATCCTAATATTACTTGGTGAACTGGCCCACTCATGTAACTTCATGTTTTGCGTTTATTAGGAAACTTAACCCATTAAGTTAAAAAAAAAGATCTTAACTGGTAGAACTTTTGCTGCTAAGCTTCCACGTAACTGTGTCGAACACATTTGTTCTGGAGAGCGAGAAATGTAAGACTTTACAGTTGAGAAAAAAGAACTCCAGAAGAAGTTTCTATCGAACAATGGAACTTATTCGACTGAATCTGACCGGCGTTTGTGGGTCAGTCTTGGGGCTCTCAAGTGTACCTGTGCGCTCTGTAAGTAACGTACGTGTTATTGTATACTGTGTAACGCCCATTGTATATATATAAATAAATAAAACGAGATAGAGACTGCAAGGGGGAAAGGTCGTTCATTGCTGACATTCCTATTTCCTCTGGACCGTGCGTCGCGTGCCTCCCGGAGGTCTTGGAAAAAACAATTTGACTTTACTAGGTAGTGTCCATCTCTTATTTCCAGCTCCTTACACTGAATTTCTTGTCGAACATTTTTTTTCTTCTATTCCCATCAATTTTAATGGAATATAGAAAACACATTAAATAGGAAAGCCAATACAATGAACCAAAATATAAAATGATTTGCTTTAGAATATGGAAAAATTTACTAAAATATACACGAGTGGGTCCTCGATACCTTTCCGTCGGCGCCTGACGGATGGTGCCGTTCTCCACCCCCAGGATGGGGCGAGGATGGGGGATGTAAAGGATGGGGACGGATTTTTTTTTTTTTTTTTTTTTTTCTTTTGAGGGGTGGGGATGGGGGATTTTATCAAGCCTCTTACCAGCGTCGGTGGGTCCTGGATACCTTCCTGTCGGCGCCTGACGGATGGTGCCATTCTCCACCTCCCAGGATGGGCGAGGATGGGCGAGGATGGGGGATGGGGGGAATGGGGGGGTTTCCACGCCCTTCCCAGTGGGTGGGTCCTGATACCTTCAGTCGGCGCCTGACGGATGGTGCCATTCTCCACCTCCCAGGATGGGCGGGATAGGGGATGGGGGGATGGGGGGGATTCCACACCCTTCCCAGTCTGTGGGTCCTGATACCTTCCGTCGGCACCTGACGGATGGTGCCTTTCTCCACCTCCCAGGATGGGCGAGGATGGGGGATGGGGGTAATAAAGGATGGGGGAACGGGATTTTTTTTTTTTTTTTTTTTGAGGGTGTGTGTGTGATGGGATTCCACACCCTTCCCAGTCGGTGGGTCCTGATACCTTCCGTTGCCAACTACCGGATGGTGCCATTCTCCACCTCCCAGGATGGGTGTGGATGGGGGATGGGGGGATAGACGGATTTTATTTTTTTTATTTTTTTTTGAGGTGGGGATGGGGGATTCCACGCCTCCCAGTCGGTGGGTCCTGATACCTTCTGTCGGCGCCTGACGGATTGTACCATTCTCCACTTCCTGGGAAGGTTGTGGATTCCCCCTCCCATCCCACACACCCACGCCCTTCATCCTCTCACCCGACACTACACCCGCCCTTCCCAGTCGGTGGGTCCTGATACCTTCTGTCGGCGCCTGACGGATTGTACCATTCTCCACTTCCTGGGAAGGTTGTGGATTCCCCCTCCCATCCCACACACCCACGCCCTTCATCCTCTCACCCGACACTACACCCGCCCTTCCCAGTCGGTGGGTCCTGATACCTTCTGTCGGCGCCTGACGGATTGTACCATTCTCCACTTCCTGGGAAGGTTGTGGATTCCCCCTCCCATCCCACACACCCACGCCCTTCATCCTCTCACCCGACACTACACACGCCCTTCCCCGTCGGTGGGTCCTGATACCTTCTGTCGGCGCCTGACGGATTGTACCATTCTCCACCTATTAGGAATGTTGTGGATTCCCCCTCCCAACCCACACACCCACGCCCTTCATCCTCTCAGCCGACACTACACACGCCCTTCCCCGTCGGTGGGTCCTGATACCTTCTGTCGGCGCCTGACGGATTGTACCATTCTCCACTTCCTGGGAACGTTGTGGATTCCCCCTCCCATCCCACGCACCCACGCCATCACTGGGTCAGCATCCCACCCATCACTGGGTCAGCAATCCCACCCATCACTGGGTCAGCATCCCACCCATCACTGGGTCAGCAATCCCACCCATCACAGGGTCAGCAATCCCACCCATCACTGGGTCAGCAATCTCACCCATCACTGGGTCAGCAATCCCACCCATCACTGGGTCAGCAATCCCACCCATCACTGGGTCAGCAATCCCACCCATCACAGGGTCAGCAATCCCACCCATCACAGGGTCAGCAATCCCACCCATCACAGGGTCAGCAATCCCACCCAGGCGGTTAAGCCAAGGTCAGCAATTGTTGTTATTAATCCCACCCAGGCGGTTAAGCCAAGGTCAGCAATTGTTGTTATTAATCCCACCCAGGAGGTTAAGCCAAGGTCAGCAATTGTTATTATTAATCCCACCCAGGCGGTTAAGCCAAGGTCAGCAATTGTTAATATTAATCCCACCCAGGAGGTTAAGCCAAGGTCAGCAATTGTTATTATTAATCCCACCCAGGCGGTTAAGCCAAGGTCAGCAATTGTTAATATTAATCCCACCCAGGCGGTTAAGCCAAGGTCAGCAAATGATAATGTTAATCTCACCGAGGAGGTTAATCCAAGGTCAGCAAATGATAATGTTAATCTCACCGAGGAGGTTAATCCAAGGTAAACAATCATTTATACGTATAGACCCACCCGGGCCTAGACCTGACCCCCACAGAGCAAGGCGGTGGTACCAGTCCGTCAGGCCACCGTGAGGAGGTCTAAGGAAAAGTGTTTAGAAGTTGTATTTATGTTTCCTGAATCTTTATTTACCTGTTATTGTATTATTAGGTTGTTATATGGCACCAGTTGTGTAAAGTTAAGATTATAGGTGATAAAACAACTAAATTAAAGTTGTACATTGGTAATATAACGCAAACTTTTCCAGTATTTTTACACATTGGGGATTGTCTTCTGTTGTGATAACTGGGAACTACTTCCGCTTCCAACATTAGTTGTCACAAGAGAAGACAGACAAACAGACAGTCAGATACAGACATACAGACAAAAAACAGACAGAAAGATTGACATACAGAAAGACAGACAGACAAAGACAGAACAGACAGGCAGAGACGTAGAATGAGGGGCGATATGATCGAGGTATATAAATGGAAGTCAGGGATAAACAACGGTGATATTACAAAGGTACTGAAACTACCCAACCGGGAGGGAACTCGTACAAATGGTTTTAAATAAGACAAATTTAGATTTAAGCTCTGCAGTTTTCTCAATTCTTATGTTCGTGTGTGTGTGAGTGTTAGGGTTGGTTCTTGTTAAATGTCTCCAATATCAGGATCTATCGTGGACTTGATGTGTCTCACCAGTTGCCGCTGATATATTACAAAGACATAAATTGATAAATACGTTTTATATTCACTAACTCAAGATAAAGAAGGAATCGCCGTAAATAAAAAGGTCCGGCGCTCTCGTCAGGCTCGACCGCTGTCACGTAACGTATCTGATTGAGTTGTTAAATAACAGGAACACTTTGGTAAAAGATGAAATTATAACAAACTTGGAACATTTTTCTGGTTGTTCCGCCTCAACTCAAACTCTGCTTTGTAAAGAAATAACATGTTCTTGTTATCTAGCAGGCAGAGACAGATAGAAAATGACAGAGACTGACAGACAAACAGAGACAGAAAGACAAACAGTCAGAGACAGTCAGACAGACACAGACAGGCAAAGGCAGACATTCAAACAGACAGACATAGACAAACAGAAAAACAGAGTGAGAAAGGCAGACAGACAGAATGAGAAATGCAGACAGACAGACACTGACAGACAAAAACAGAGCCTGACAGACAGACAGACAGATATGCAGAGATAGACGAACAGACAGACAGACAGATAGAAAGAGAAAGACAGACAGAGCAGGCAGACAAACAGTCATACATTGACAGAAAAAGTGAGAAACATGGACAGACAGACAGACAGACAAAAGCAGATAGACGGAGACAAACAGACCGGCAGATAAACGCAAACAGGCAGGCAGACAGAGTGAGAAAGACACAGACAAAAAAGACAGACTGACAGACAAAGAATAGGAGACAAAGACAGGTCAGACAGACTGACAGACAGACAAATAGACAGACAGACAGAATGACTGAGACATACACAGAGACAGTAATAGAGATAGACAAGACAGACAGACACACAAACAAGTAGGCAGAGACAGATAGAAAATGACAGATATTGACAGAGACAGACAGAGAAAGACAAACAAATAGACTGTCTCTCTGTCTGTCAGTCTCTGTCTGTCTGTGTCTGTCTCGGTCTGTCTGTCTGTCTGTTACGTTTTTATTTGGGGGGTGGTTGTCTGTTACGTTTTTATTTGGGGGGTGGTTGTCTGTTACGTTTTTATTTGGGGGGTGGTTGTCTGTTACGTTTTTATTTGGGGGGTGGTTGTCTGTTACGTTTTTATTTTGGTTGTCTGTTACGTATTTGGGGGTGGTTGTCTGTCATGTTTTGCCTGGGGGGTGGTTGTTCGTT
>NW_024730062.1:0-11868 GCF_018991925.1 Homarus americanus | reverse complement strand
ATTGTTGGGGTTTATGGTCACATTTGCAAATACTGTATTCAGCAGGCGAGGTGCAGACGTTGTTGAGGGGGGCGTGACTCTGTACTGTACTGTACCGTACATGGCCTCCCACAGTGACCTCGACTGGTTACGGTAAGTGGGGAGCAACTCAACGATAGGGAGGCGGCAGTAGAGACCCACAAACACGCCCCGAACACAGTACTGTATAGTCTCCGAGGTGTCAAGGGGATGGTGTTACCGTCTGGCATTATAAATATGATAATCCCGAGGCGCTCTCAGTCCACCTAGCTGTAATTGGGGAAGTGAAGGCGGTTGAGTGCAGTCTTGGCTACACGGCCTCCTTTACTTTCCGAAGACATGCTATGTAGTGTGCCGTATCCACACTGTCCCTAACTGGCAGCCATGTCTATGGGACTCACTATCACTTTTTCACAATCGAGTAACTACTCGAACACCTTCAGACAATCGCTCTTCTTAGGCAAAGGGTGGTCAGGCAGGAGCCCGACAGCTGCCACAGATCGCTGGACTTTAATGTAGCACAAAATGTCCGACACAGCTTACACGAAACAGATGACGATCCAAACATTTTCAGTTCGTAATTCGCTAATCCGTGGCCAACTGAGCTATAGCTTGAAGTGCTCTTAAAACTCCACATACCTGCCGCCTCGCATGCTGTAAAAACATACAATGCTCCGGAAAACGCACCAAATATTTTGTAAACGACTCTAAAGTATTTTAACGAGGGTTTTACATCATCAGTAAACAGAAAGGTATTAAACCTTCAGCAAACATTGTATATGCATACTGCATAAAATATGACATATAATGTTGTTAACACTGAACAAACTGAAAAAGACTTAAAAGAATAATATTTCTTTTTGCAACCGACCTTTTTACACATCACTTTAGCTCGTGTTGTTATACAATACTGTTGTTAGGGTAATGTTTTAATATTTGCAAGACGAATATGAATTTGTTGCCATCCGGTATAACTTACTGTACACTCCCATACTTAGTGTACATTATGTAAGAGAAAATAAACAGTTATAAACAGTAAGATAAACAATAAAAGTAAAAGTAAATTGTCCTTTTACAGATAAAGTTTACTGCAACACGAGGCAACTTCACTCAGCTGATCGTACGCGGGTGGACGGTGAGGCGAAGGAGTTCTTCTCTGGCTGGTTCACACGGGGATGATGATTACTGTCTTCCTGTGTATCGTCTGCTCTGCCTCCTCCTTATTTCCACTTTCACCGGTATTGTTTTTTCTTTCTGTTTTCGATTTTGTTTTATTATTTGTATTTTTACCTAAACATTTTCCAGATATTTTGGTTATCTAATACTTTCAAATATGTGAAATTTGGATATATGAGATAGCGCTGAGACAAGGGCGTTAAGGCCGATGTAACCCGTATATAGGGTCACAGTTAGCCATGACTAGTTCTCCATAATGCCCACACACCCATAGTACCCACACACTATCCACACACTACCCACACACTCACACAAGGAGATACAGTGATATAAACTGCTGTACCTAAATATTATGTAACTCAAAATATATTCCCAAAACAGCACGTTTACAGTTAAAAATAATAAAAGCATAAATAATACAAACAAAATCAATTAATATGTTTTTTATTATTTTTAAATATCAGAAAAGATGGGTCAACGCTTCTTGTTGTTCTTTGTCTTTTTCCCAGTGAAGATGTAGTCTCCCCATGGCAGGTACTGGTCCTTTTGTACATGGCAGAAAGTGGTAGTTTCCTTCTTCTTCTTGTTGTTTTGAGGTTTAGTGTGCTTTGTGGTCTGCAGTTTGTTAGATCTGGGGCCCTTCTCCTTCACCTGGCAAGGCTTCACCTCAACCTTTGAAACTTTTGTTACAGTGCGTCGGAACACCATTGTGATTTACTGACACTAACAGCTCTCTCACTGAGGTCAAATCAAAATTTGACCATACAGAAAGAATTACGGTTTAATAAGGTTGGAATTTAAAGAAATTGACAACAAAATGAAGCTCTGTTTATCACTATAGTGTTGAGGACTGGTGTTTGTAGAGATGATGGATGGTGTTATAATATGTAGTGATGATGGATGGTGTTATATGTAGTGATGAAGGATGGCATTATATGTAGTAATGATGGATGGTGTTATATGTAGGGATGATAGGAGGGTAATATATGTAGTGATGGTTGGTGTTATATGTAGTGATGATGGATGGTGTTATATGTAGTGATGAAGGATGGCGTTATATGTAGTTATGATGGATGGTGTTATATGTAGGGATGATAGGAGGGTAATATATGTAGTGATGATGGATGGTGTTCTATATAGTGATGATGCATGATGATATATGTAGTGATGATGGTTGGTGTTATATGTAGTGATGCTGGATGGTGTTATATGTAGTGATGATGGATAGAGTTATATGTAGTGATGATGGATGATGTTATATGTAGTGATGATGGGTAGTGTTATATGTAGTGATGTTGGATGGTCTTATATGTAGTGATGATGGAAGATATTATATGTAGTGATGATAGGATGGTTCTATATGTAGTGATGGATGGTGTTATATGTAGTGATGATGGATAATGTTATATGTAGTGATGATAGGATGGTTTTATATGTAGTGATGATGGATGGTGTTATATGTAGTGATGATGCATGATGTTATATGTAGTGATGATGGTTGGTGTTATATGTAGTGATGTTGATGGTGTTATATGTAGTGATGATGGATAGAGTTATATGTAGTGATGATGGATGATGTTATATGTAGTGATGATGGGTGGTGTTATATGTAGTGATGTTGGATGGTGTTATATGTAGTGATGATGGATGATATTATTTGTAGTGATGATAGGTTGGTTTTATATGTAGTGATGATGGATGTTGTTATATGTAGTGATGATGCATGATGTTATATGTAGTGATGATGGGTGGTGTTATATGTAGTGATGCTGGATGGTGTCATATGTAGTGATGATGGATGGATTTATATGTAGTGATGATGGATGATGTTATATGTAGTGATGATGGTTGGTGTTATATGTAGTGATGTTGGATGGTGTTATATGTCGTGATGGATGGTTCTATATGTAGTGATGGTGGATGGTGTTATATGTAGTGATGATGGATCGTGTTATATGTAGTGATGATGGATAGTGTTATATGTAGTGATGATGATGGATGGTGTTATAAGTAGTGATGATGGATGTTGTTATATGTAGTGATGAAGGATGGTGTTAGTGAAGATTGTGAAGTGAGAGGTAGTGAAGATTGTAAAGTGAGGTGTAGTGAAGGTTGTGAAGTGAGATGTAGTGCAGATTGTGAAGTGAGATGTGGTGAAGATTGTGAAGTGAGATGTAGTGAAGATTGTGAAGTGAGATGTAGTGAAGATTGTGAAGCGAGATGTAATGAAGATTGTGAAGTGACATGTAGTGAAGATTGTGAAGTGACATGTAGTGAAGATTGTGAAGTGAGATGTAGTGAAGATTGTGAAGTGAGATGTAGTGAAGATTGTGAAGTGAGATGTAGTGAAGATTGTGAAGTGAGATGTAGTGAAGATTGTGAAGTGAGATGTAGTGAAGACTGTGAAGTGAGATGTGGTGAAGATTGTGAAGTGAGATGTAGTGAAGATTGTGAAGTGAGATGTAGTGAAGATTGTGAAGTGAGATGTAGTGAAGATTGTGAAGTGAGATGTAGTGAAGATTGTGAAGTGAGATGTAGTGAAGATTGTGAAGTGGGATGTAGTGAAGATTGTGAAGTGAGATGTAGTGAAGATTGTGAAGTGAGATGTAGTGAAGATTGTGAAATGAGATGTAGTGAAGATTGTGAAGTGAGATGTAGTGAAGATTGTGAAGTGAGATGTAGTGAAGATTGTGAAGTGAGATGTAGTGAAGATTGTGAAGTGAGATGTAGTGAAGATTGTGAAGTGAGATGTAGTGAAAATTGTGAAGTGAGATGTAGTGAAGATTGTGAAGTGAGATGCAGTGAAGATTGTGAAGTGAGATGTAGTGAAGATTGTGAAGTGAGATGTGGTGAAGATTATGAAGTGAGATGTAGTGAAGATTGTGAAGTGAGATGTAGTGAAGATTGTGAAGTAAGATGTGGTAAAGATTGTGGAGTAAGATGTGGTAAAGATTGGGAAGTGAGATGTAGTGAAGATTGTGAAGTGAGATGTAGTGAAGATTGTGAAGTGAGATGTAGTGAAGATTGTGAAGTGAGATGTAGTGAAGATTGTGAAGTGGGATGTAGTAAAGATTGTGAAATAAGATGTAGTGAAGATTATGAAGTGAGATGTAGTGAAGTTTGTGAAGTGAGATGTAGTGAAGATTGTGAAGTGAGATGTAGTGAAGATTGTGAAGTGAGATGTAGTGAAGATTGTGAAGTGAGATGTAGTGAAAATTGTGAAGTGAGATGTGGTGAAGATTGTGAAGTGAGATATAGTGAAGATTGAGAAGTGAGATGTGGTGAAGATTGTGAAGTGAGATGTAGTGAAGATTGTGAAGTGAGATATAGTGAAGATTGTGAAGTGAGATGAAGTGAAGATTGTGAAGTGAGATGTTGTGAAGATTGTGTAGTGAGATGTGGTAAAGATTGTGAAGTGAGATGTAGTGAAGATTGTGAAGTGAGATGTAGTGAAGATTGTGAAGTGAGATGTAGTGAAGATTGTGAAGTGAGATGTAGTGAAGATTGTGAAGTGGGATGTAGTGAAGATTGTGAAGTGAGATGTAGTGAAGATTGTGAAGTGAGATGTAATGAAGATTGTGAAGTGGGATGTAGTGAAGATTGTGAAGTGAGATGTAGTGAAGATTGTGAAGTGAAATGTAGTAAAGATTGTGAAGTGGGATGTAGTGAAGATTGTGAAGTGAGATGTAGTGAAGATTGTGAAGTGAGATGTAATGAAGATTGTGAAGTGAGATGTAGTGAAGATTGTGAAGTGAGATGTAGTGAAGATTGTGAAGTGAGATGTAGTGAAGATTGTGAAGTGAGATGTAGTGAAGATTGTGAAGTGAGATGTAGTGAAGATTGTGAAGTGAGATGTAGTGAAGATTGTGAAGTGAGATGTAGTGAAGATTGTGAAGTGAGATGTAGTGAAGATTGTGAAGTGAGATGTAGTGAAGATTGTGAAGTAAGATGTAGTGAAGATTGTGAAATAAGATGTGGTGAAGATTGTGAAGTGAGATGTAGTGAAGATTGTGAAGTGAGATGTAGTGAAGATTGTGAAGTGAGATGTAGTGAAGATTGTGAAGTGAGATGTAGTGAAGATTGTGAAGTGAGATATAGTGAAGATTGTGAAGTGAGATGAAGTGAAGATTGTGAAGTGAGATGTAGTGAAGATTGTGTAGTGAGATGTAGTGAAAGATTGTGATGAGATGTAGTGAAGATTGTGAAGTGAGATGTAGTGAAGATTGTGAAGTGAGATGTAGTGAAGATTGTGAAGTGAGATGTAGTGAAGATTGTGAAGTGAGATGTAGTGAAGATTGTGAAGTGAGATGTAGTGAAGATTGTGAAGTGAGATGTGGTGAACATTATGAAGTGAGATATAGTGAAGATTGTGAAGTGAGATGTAGTGAAGATTGTGAAGTAAGAAGTGGTAAAGATTGTGAAGTAAGATGTGGTAAAGATTGTGAAGTGAGATGTAGTGAAGATTGTGAAGTGAGATGTAGTGAAGATTGTGAAGTGAGATGTAGTGAAGATTGTGAAGTGAGATGTAGTGAAGATTGTGAAGTGAGATGTAG
Source organism: Homarus americanus (assembly GCF_018991925.1). NCBI lineage: Eukaryota > Metazoa > Arthropoda > Malacostraca > Decapoda > Nephropidae > Homarus > Homarus americanus. The sequence continues at coordinate 6,121 of NW_024730062.1, read as the reverse complement.
TGAAGATTGTGGAGTGAGATGTAGTGAAGATTGTGAAGTGAGATGTAGTGAAGATTGTGAAGTGAGATGTAGTGAAGATTGTGAAGTAAGATTATAAAGTAAACTTTAGTAATTGAGGTTAAACGAACGCGGGTTATTCTGTAGTGTATCTGTGTCTTGTTAACGTGGAACCAACATGGCGGTGGTTCTCAATATAGATAAGTTATTTTGCCGGGAATTTCTGTCAAAACGAAATATTTATCAACCATATTTAGCCTAAATTAACCTATCGGCTTTATTGTATATTCTAAGATGTTTAAGTTGGATAGATCAGATCAGGTTAGGTTAAGTCAGGTTGGGTTAGGTTAGGTTAGTTTTGTTAATTTTGCCACTTAGAGGTTAGTTTATTGTGCCCCCCATACTCATCCTGTGAGCGGTAGTGCAAAGAGATTACAAAGTGGTGTTAGATGAGGTAGGTGGTTAAGTTAAGTTTCAATAGGTTAAGTTAGATTACGTCAGGTTGGATTAAGTTAAGTTAGGTTAGGTAGGTAATAAGTAGATAGGTTACGGTCGGTAGGTGGGAAAGTTAGGTTTGATTAGGTTAGCTTATGTCAGACGGGGAGGTTAGGTTCGATTATGTCAGGTTAGGTTCGATTATGTCAGGTTAGGTTAGATTACGTCAGGTTAGGCTAGATTATGTCAGGTTAGGTTAGATTATGTCAGGTTAGGTTAGATTATGTCAGGTTAGGTTAGATTATGTCAGGTTAGGTTAGATTATGTCAGGTTAGGTTAGATTATGTCAGGTTAGGTTAGATTACGTCAGGTTAGGTTAGATTACGTCAGGTTAGGTTAGATTATGTCAGGTTAGGTTAGATTATGTCAGGTTAAGTTAGATTATGTCAGTTTAGGTTAGATTACGTCAGGTTAGGTTAGATTATGTAAGGTTAGGTTAGATTATGTTAGGTTAGGTTAGATTATGTCAGGTTAGGTTAGATTATGTCAGGTTAGGCTAGATTATGTCAGGTTAGGTTAGATTATGTCAGGTTACGTTAGATTATGTCAGGTTAGGTTAGATTATGTCAGGTTAGGTAAGTAGGTGGAGGTGGGTAAAAAAGGTTAGGTTAGGTCGGTAGGTTTTAGTGTAGGAGCTTAAGTAATCCCGTAAAAATTTCATGTTAATTTTTGACAACATACATCGTAATAATCCTTATAAACTATGTTAAGGAACTGTGGTGTAATTTTTTCTGAACGGTTTATTATAAGTTTTATGCCATTAAAGAAGTTTTATCAAAGAGCGGCGTAATGAACCACAGACGTATTACCATTAACTCCTAAGTAACTTAAAACATGACTAATAACCTATGAACATGTAGTATTATATCATTACAATTTAACGTAATATATTATGAATGCTGTTATAATATCTTAAGTGTGTTACAAACATGGCTGCTCATATATGCCATCCTGTCTCTGGCAAAGAAGAGATTGCAGTAAGTAAAATTAATTGCTAAAGACAAATACTGGAAATTAAACATATACTTATTACCATTATCTGAAAAGTTTAGAACCACCGTTTTATATTTATTAAAAGTTTGTAGTGTTATACATCATGTGTATACAAGTCACAAGTTATTATTTACGACATTGCTTCAGTCCTCGTCATCAGAGTCTTCTGTGTACAACAGATTCCTTCACCTTGTTTAGGCATTTCTCATCATCTGCTTGACAGTTACACATCTCGGTGCTTGTCATACTATTCTTTCTGATTCTTTCTGTATGAACATGACAATGATCCACATTTCCTGACGCCACATCCACATTTAACAAGTTCTGTGATTGCTTCTGGAGCTGGTGGTTGGTCTGATATTACTAGTATGAAACAGTCATTGTCAATCTTACAACCATGCTCTAATTGTGAAATCATTTCACTGTCTGCATCACAAGACCACAGAAGAGCTTGATACCTTCCTCTCAATATATGATACTTTAGAGTTGCTGCAGTCGCTGGTAGTTCTCCAGCTTCTGCCTGCGTTATCTTGAAGAGATGCCATCTAAGTTTTGACAGTTTAGTGAAAGTCATTCGTGGACAGTAGAGCTTAAATACAAATTCCTCTAGACCAATATACATGTCTGCTGGAGGGCATTTGGTCTACTCAGCATCTTGAATGCATCTAGGACTTTTGTGTTAGATTTCATCAAAGTGCTCCAACATGCTTTCTTTCCTTTGCCAACAAATTTTCCAATGCAGTCAGATCCTGTGAAGGCATGGAAACCTGTAAGGCTCTCTGCCCAATGTGTCGTCGCTCACCAGTTCCTGTTATCATACTTGTATTTTCTCCAAGTTGAGGCTGCTTTAATATGCCAAACACATCAGTGTCTGGTGACTTGATATGTACAGTGCTGCCCTTCTGTGATGCATATACTGTATGTCCTGCTTAAGTTCTATAACTTGTGATAGCAATTTGATGGTTGAAGTCCTATTTGCTGCTTTCCACGACAGAAGATTAACCTTGGACAGCTTTTCCCAGATGCTCAATGGACCAACAATACGTTCCTTGACAAAATTTTCATAATTTTGTCTTCCAACTTCATATGCACATAGATTGTCATATTTGGCATTTTCTGGCATTACAGCTCCAGTTACCAAGTTTATAAGAGCATCATTTTCCTGGGATTACAGTCTTCAATAACATTGTGTAGCTTCTGTACATCAGCATATTGACGGCTGATAATAGCTGTAGAGAGCTCATGGTGTTCTGTTCTTTTGTAATCTTTATGAGTGTGATATTTTGTGTAATGAACTTAATTTGAAAACCCAAATGGTAGTATATGATCTTTTATCACCTTAGACACTCTGTGCGTCATGCCTCTCAAGTGATTTTTTTCCTCTCTTACGTCTCTGGACAAATACGACCTTTATCCCATCAGAAAAAATATCACCATATATTTTCTTAATCTACAGGTGCCAAGGTTTAAAATGACGGATGGTGTTAAAAATTAACCTGAAATTTTTACGTGACCACATATTGTCTTGTTGGGTTTCTGAGAGAACTTCACGGCTAAATAGCGCCTCTGTATTGATAGCCGGTACATGTCGTAATATCCACCGCTCATAGTTAAATCTTTATGTCCGTTTATTTTGTCCCAATTTAAGTATCAAAGAGTGTTTTCATTTTTAAGTATCTTAAGTATCTTTTTTCCCCACTCCTAAGTATCTAAGTATGATTTATTTTCATTTTTAAGTAACTAACCATATTTTTGTTTTCATTATAAAATGTGATTGATATAGACAACAGAAGTAAATATCAGCTGGAGGTCGTAAACGAAGCTGATGTGAAGTATTTTGACTCGCTGTTCCCACGAACTAATTGCTTCACTGGTTTATACCGAAGAAATATAACCGTCAACGAACCATCCGATTCAAATGTGTCTTAGGCGATACAGGGTGTTTAGGCGTCATTCTGATACCAAGAATGACTTTGTGTACTGTGGTGAAGCTGGGGGTAGGATAGGGTTGGGTTGGGTTGGGATGGGTTAGGATTACGCATGTGTGGGTATATTCTGTCGCATTTTATAGGTATCTTGCGTCTTTCTCTTTATTCCCTCTTTATCATGAGTATCTGTGCCTATTAATACACCACCTCGCAGGATAGTGGAAGAGGAATGGATAGTAACGAGATAATATTCTTCTTACATATACCTTAGCTTGATTACAGGTAACACCAGGTAGAAGTTACGTGACTCTTAAGAGTTTTCCTCGACTTGGCTGATTCAACTGTAAGACTTGCTGTATTTATCCTTATTAAAATCCTCCACCTGTAAGACCATCCACTTGTAAGACCCTCCACCTGTAAGACCCTCCACTTGTAAGACTCTCCACTTGTAAGACCCTCCACCTGTAAGACCCTCCACTTGTAAGACCCTCCACCTGTAAGACCCTCCACTTGTAAGACTCTCCACTTGTAAAACCCTTTAGGGATTTGAAATACCTTCTCGTCTTGACTCCACTAGTACTGTACACACCCTCTCTAGCCTTAGTTTACAGTAATGTTGAAGTATATAATGAAGACTCACAGCTCATGGGTTAGAAAAACAAAAGTGCTTGTTTTATTTATTTATTTATTTATAGCTTATTTTAGAATCCCCGAAAGTTAGAACAAAATGGCTGACGGGACTCACAAGCGGGCGATGTTTACAGTATGGACCAAGAATAAATAATAAATAAAAAATAAAATAAATAAATCGTAAATTGGTGCATTGTTTCTCCAGGGGTAATTATAGAAGTACAAATGTTCTCCAGCAGTGGGTAACGATCATAGCCACGTATAGAGCTTCTAACGCAGGTAGATTGATATAGATGCATTACCTGGAGTTAGTGGGTTACAGGGGCCTCTTACACGATAATATTAAAGGTGTTTTTTCCTTCTGTTTGTGGCACTTGAGGTGTTTAGGTTAGGTTTAATTAAAATGGTTTTGTTATAATAGTTATATTACGATAAGTTAAGTTGAATTTAGAACTTTTGATTTGCATATATCGTGTTTTAGAAGGATTTGTTAGCTAATAAGTTTAATTTGGATAAGTTTAGCTTAATTTAGATCATTTGATTTTACAAGGTCGTATTATAATGACTGGGAACCATATAGAAAACTGTTAGAGAAGTAAATATTTCTACGGCAGTGAATGAGTAAGTCAATAAGTGGTGTATAGAGCTGCTGACGCAAATTAAACGGTATATACTGTACATTATATGTTATCAGAGCTTTCCTGTTGTACGTAACCGCCTCCGTCAAAGTGTCTTACTGGCTCATGTGAAGATTAGCCTCTAGTTTATTTAACCTCAAGATTAACTACACTGGCACTGCCTCGACCTGACCTGACCTGACCTAAGTACCCCACCCCACCACCCTGCAGCCCTACTCCCACCCTTACCTCCTTACCCTACTCCCAACACTTACCCTAACACCCCTGTAATCTAACAACAGCTCCCTGCCCTAATCCTAACCTAACCCAACTTAACTCCTGCAGTTAGTTAATCATTAGTTGAAATAAGCTGGAGGCTAATCAGGTGCAATCTATCTTAATTAACAATTTTGGGTCAGTGAGGCCTTCCTTACCTTAATGAGAGCAGGAGGAGGAGGACTTTATAACGTCTGGCAGATCATCGTCAACCAAGGCAGATATTGAATAATTTTGCTTACCTTTCGTATTAAGAACACATCTAACACCATAAATTATGCCTCAATACAATACCAATACAGTAATTATTGTATTCTAATAAAATTCTATTACGGTGTATTCTAGAACCAGATTTATTGTTTGACCTTAGTGAATGAGAAACTGGTTGAGGTGTATTGTGGTAAACATCCTTAAGAGCAGCTCTGTGTGTTCTTACGACCTCAAAGTAACACAAAAGGTAGCCAATATCTACCCTTGATCAGTCACTTTATGTAGATGTCAATTGTGTCATTTTTCTAGACTTAGTGCCCCCTGGAGGAGAAAGTAAATAGAATGTTGATTTATTTTGGTCACAACACACGCTAGTAGATTATTTTTCCTATTTAACTAAATAATTAACACTATGAAGCTAACTAATTATATAACTCAAAGATGTTAACCAATATGGCGTCGATATTGTTCACATACTCTATGATAAATAGATGTATTGTCTGTTTAATTTTAGGGAAGAATTTAATTTATAAACTTTTGAGAATTTGGATGCAGGAGTTTTGTCTTTGCGTGTGTGTGTTTGTGTGTGGTGATGATGATGACGGATACTTTCCTCTGCAGTGAAAAAATATCTTGACAAGGCAAAGTTTAACTGTAAGCCGAAGGAACGTTTGTAATGTGACTTATTATGTGAAATTGTAACTTGAAATTCTTTGTGAAAAAATATTTCCCTATAAAGTTTGGCAGTAAATGAAGTATTACATCAAGGTGTAACTTGTAGTTCCTTGTGGAGTAATTACCTGTGTGGACGATACAGCTACTCGAGGGTGTAAGACCTAGAGTAGAAAGTCTTAAGACCTTACCTGAGGTTGAAAGACTCTTATAGTGGAACGTCTTAGGTATTGAAACTTTAATTACAGTAAATAAAATATAATCTACCTAAACATTCCTTCACCTGGCGACAACTAATGATAC